>NW_026948596.1:0-99883 GCF_035770615.1 Melospiza melodia melodia
TCAGTCGCGCTTTACGGCCGTATTTACGACAGTCGCGCTTTACGCCCGTATTTACGGCAGTCGCGCTTTACGGCCGTATTTACGGCAGTCGCGCTTTACGGCCGTATTTACGACAGTCGCGCTTTACGGCCGTATTTACGACAGTCGCGCTTTACGGCCGTATTTACGACAGTCGCGCTTTACGGCCGTATTTACGGCAGTCGCGCTTTACGGCCGTATTTACGGCAGTCGCGCTTTACGGCCGTATTTACGGCAGTCGCGCTTTACGGCCGTATTTACGACAGTCGCGATTTACGGCCGTATTTACGACAGTCGCGATTTACGGCCGTATTTACGACAGTCGCGCTTTACGGCCGTATTTACGACAGTCGCGCTTTACGGCCGTATTTACGGCAGTCGCGCTTTACGGCCGTATTTGCGACAGTCGCGCTTTACGGCCGTATTTACGGCAGTCGCGCTTTACGGCACCTTTTACGACAGTCGCGCTTTACGGCCGTATTTACGACAGTCGCGCTTTACGGCCGTATTTACGGCAGTCCCGCTTTACGGCCGTATTTACGACAGTCGCGCTTTACGGCCGTATTTACGACAGTCGCGATTTACGGCCGTATTTACGACAGTCGCGCTTTACGGCCGTATTTACGACAGTCGCGATTTACGGCCGTATTTACGACAGTCGCGCTTTACGGCCGTATTTACGGCAGTCGCGCTTTACGGCCGTATTTACGGCAGTCGCTCTTTACGGCCGTATTTACGACAGTCGCGCTTTACGGCCGTATTTACGGCAGTCGCGCTTTACGGCCGTATTTACGACAGTCGCGCTTTACGGCCGTATTTACGACAGTCGCGCTTTACGGCCGTATTTACGGCAGTCGCGATTTACGGCCGTATTTACGGCAGTCGCGATTTACGGCCGTATTTACGACAGTCGCGCTTTACGGCCGTATTTACGACAGTCGCGCTTTACGGCCGTATTTACGACAGTCGCGCTTTACGGCCGTATTTACGACAGTCGCGCTTTACGGCCGTATTTACGACAGTCGCGCTTTACGGCCGTATTTACGGCAGTCGCGCTTTACGGCCGTATTCACGACAGTCGCGCTTTACGGCCGTATTTACGACAGTCGCGCTTTACGGCCGTATTTACGACAGTCGCGATTTACGGCCGTATTTACGACAGTCGCGCTTTACGGCCGTATTTACGACAGTCGCGCTTTACGGCCGTATTTACGGCAGTCGCGCTTTACGGCACCTTTTACGACAGTCGCGCTTTACGGCCGTATTTACGACAGTCGCGCTTTACGGCCGTATTTACGGCAGTCGCGCTTTACGGCCGTATTCACGACAGTCGCGCTTTACGGCCGTATTTACGACAGTCGCGCTTTACGGCCGTATTTACGACAGTCGCGATTTACGGCCGTATTTACGACAGTCGCGCTTTACGGCCGTATTTGCGACAGTCGCGCTTTACGGCCGTATTTACGGCAGTCGCGCTTTACGGCACCTTTTACGACAGTCGCGCTTTACGGCCGTATTTACGACAGTCGCGCTTTACGGCCGTATTTACGGCAGTCGCGCTTTACGGCCGTATTTACGGCAGTCGCGCTTTACGGCCGTATTTACGACAGTCGCGCTTTACGCCCGTATTTGCGGCAGTCGCGCTTTACGGCACCTTTTACGACAGTCGCGCTTTACGGCCGTATTTACGACAGTCGCGCTTTACGGCCGTATTTACGACAGTCGCGCTTTACGGCCGTATTTACGACAGTCGCGCTTTACGGCCGTATTTACGACAGTCGCGCTTTACGGCACCTTTTGCGACAGTCGCGATTTACGGCCGTATTTACGACAGTCGCGCTTTACGGCCGTATTTACGACAGTCGCGCTTTACGGCCGTATTTACGGCAGTCGCGCTTTACGGCCGTATTTACGACAGTCGCGATTTACGGCCGTATTTACGACAGTCGCGCTTTACGGCCGTATTTACGACAGTCGCGCTTTACGGCCGTATTTACGGCAGTCGCGCTTTACGGCCGTATTTACGACAGTCGCGATTTACGGCCGTATTTACGACAGTCGCGATTTACGGCCGTATTTACGACAGTCGCGCTTTACGGCCGTATTTACGACAGTCGCGATTTACGGCCGTATTTACGACAGTCGCGCTTTACGGCCGTATTTACGGCAGTCGCGCTTTACGGCACCTTTTACGACAGTCGCGCTTTACGGCCGTATTTACGACAGTCGCGCTTTACGGCCGTATTTACGACAGTCGCGCTTTACGGCCGTATTTACGACAGTCGCGCTTTACGGCCGTATTTACGGCAGTCGCGCTTTACGGCCGTATTTACGACAGTCGCGCTTTACGGCCGTATTTACGACAGTCGCGATTTACGGCCGTATTTACGACAGTCGCGCTTTACGGCCGTATTTACGACAGTCGCGCTTTACGGCACCTTTTGCGACAGTCGCGATTTACGGCCGTATTTACGACAGTCGCGCTTTACGGCCGTATTTACGACAGTCGCGCTTTACGGCCGTATTTACGGCAGTCGCGCTTTACGGCCGTATTTACGACAGTCGCGATTTACGGCCGTATTTACGGCAGTCGCGCTTTACGGCCGTATTTACGACAGTCGCGCTTTACGGCCGTATTTACGACAGTCGCGATTTACGGCCGTATTTACGACAGTCGCGCTTTACGGCCGTATTTACGGCAGTCGCGCTTTACGGCCGTATTTACGACAGTCGCGATTTACGGCCGTATTTACGACAGTCGCGCTTTACGGCCGTATTTACGACAGTCGCGCTTTACGGCCGTATTTTCGACAGTCGCGCTTTACGGCACTATTTGCGACAGTCGCGATTTACGGCCGTATTTACGACAGTCGCGCTTTACGGCCGTATTTACGACAGTCGCGATTTACGGCCGTATTTACGACAGTCGCGCTTTACGGCCGTATTTACGGCAGTCGCGCTTTACGGCACCTTTTACGACAGTCGCGCTTTACGGCCGTATTTACGACAGTCGCGCTTTACGGCCGTATTTACGGCAGTCGCGCTTTACGGCCGTATTTACGGCAGTCGCGCTTTACGGCCGTATTTACGACAGTCGCGCTTTACGGCCGTATTTACGGCAGTCGCGCTTTACGGCCGTATTTACGGCAGTCGCGCTTTACGGCCGTATTTACGGCAGTCGCGCTTTACGGCACCTTTTACGACAGTCGCGCTTTACGGCCGTATTTACGACAGTCGCGCTTTACGGCCGTATTTACGACAGTCACGATTTACGGCCGTATTTACGACAGTCGCGCTTTACGGCCGTATTTACGACAGTCGCGCTTTACGGCCGTATTTACGACAGTCGCGCTTTACGGCACCTTTTGCGACAGTCGCGATTTACGGCCGTATTTACGACAGTCGCGCTTTACGGCCGTATTTACGACAGTCGCGATTTACGGCCGTATTTACGGCAGTCGCGCTTTACGGCCGTATTTACGGCAGTCGCGCTTTACGGCCGTATTTACGTCAGTCGCGCTTTACGGCCGTATTTACGACAGTCGCGATTTACGGCCGTATTTACGACAGTCGCGATTTACGGCATCTTTTGCGACAGTCGCGATTTACGGCCGTATTTACGACAGTCGCGCTTTACGGCCGTATTTACGACAGTCGCGCTTTACGGCCGTATTTACGGCAGTCGCGATTTACGGCCGTATTTACGACAGTCGCGCTTTACGGCCGTATTTACGACAGTCGCGCTTTACGGCCGTATTTACGGCAGTCGCGCTTTACGGCCGTATTTACGGCAGTCGCGCTTTACGGCCGTATTTACGACAGTCGCGCTTTACGGCCGTATTTACGACAGTCGCGCTTTACAGCCGTATTTACGACAGTCGCGCTTTACGGCCGTATTTTCGACAGTCGCGCTTTACGGCACTATTTGCGACAGTCGCGATTTACGGCCGTATTTACGACAGTCGCGCTTTACGGCCGTATTTACGACAGTCGCGCTTTACGGCCGTATTTACGGCAGTCGCGCTTTACGGCCGTATTTACGACAGTCGCGATTTACGGCCGTATTTACGACAGTCGCGCTTTACGGCCGTATTTACGACAGTCGCGCTTTACGGCCGTATTTACGACAGTCGCGCTTTACGGCCGTATTTACGACAGTCGCGCTTTACGGCCGTATTTACGACAGTCGCGCTTGACGGCCGTATTTACGACAGTCGCGCTTTATGGCCGTATTTACGGCAGTCGCGCTTTACGGCCGTATTTACGACAGTCGCGCTTTACGGCCGTATTTACGACAGTCGCGATTTACGGCCGTATTTACGACAGTCGCGCTTTACGGCCGTGTTTACGACAGTCGCGCTTTACGGCCGTATTTACGACAGTCGCGCTTTACGGCCCTATTTACGACAGTCGCGCTTTACGGCCGTATTTACGGCAGTCGCGCTTTACGGCCGTATTTACGGCAGTCGCGCTTTACGGCCGTATTTACGACAGTCGCGCTTTACGGCCGTATTTACGACAGTCGCGCTTTACGGCCGTATTTACGACAGTCGCGCTTTACGGCCGTATTTACGGCAGTCGCGCTTTACGGCCGTATTTACGACAGTCGCGCTTTACAACCGTATTTACGGCAGTCGCGATTTACGGCCGTATTTACGACAGTCGCGCTTTACGGCCGTATTTACGACAGTCGCGCTTTACGGCCGTATTTACGACAGTCGCGCTTTACGGCCGTATTTACGACAGTCGCGCTTTACGGCCGTATTTACGGCAGTCGCGCTTTACGGCCGTATTTACGACAGTCGCGCTTTACGGCCGTATTTACGACAGTCGCGCTTTACGGCCGTATTTACGGCAGTCGCGCTTTACGGCCGTATTTACGGCAGTCGCGCTTTACGGCCGTATTTACGACAGTCGCGCTTTACGGCCGTATTTACGACAGTCGCGCTTTACGGCCGTATTTACGACAGTCGCGCTTTACGGCCGTATTTACGGCAGTCGCGCTTTACGGCCGTATTTACGGCAGTCGCGCTTTACGGCCGTATTTACGACAGTCGCGCTTTACGGCCGTATTTACGGCAGTCGCGCTTTACGGCACCTTTTACGACAGTCGCGCTTTACGGCCGTATTTACGACAGTCGCGTTTTACGGCCGTATTTACGGCAGTCGCGCTTTACGGCCGTATTTACGGCAGTCGCGCTTTACGGCCGTATTTACGACAGTCGCGCTTTACGGCCGTATTTACGGCAGTCGCGCTTTATGGCACCTTTTACGACAGTCGCGCTTTACGGCCGTATTTACGACAGTCGCGCTTTACGGCCGTATTTACGGCAGTCGCGCTTTACGGCCGTATTTACGACAGTCGCGATTTACGGCCGTATTTACGGCAGTCGCGATTTACGGCCGTATTTACGACAGTCGCGATTTACGGCCGTATTTACGACAGTCGCGCTTTACGGCACCTTTTGCGACAGTCGCGATTTACGGCCGTATTTACGACAGTCGCGCTTTACGGCCGTATTTACGACAGTCGCGCTTTACGCCCGTATTTACGACAGTCGCGCTTTACGGCCGTATTTACGGCAGTCGCGCTTTACGGCCGTATTTACGACAGTCGCGATTTACGGCCGTATTTACGACAGTCGCGCTTTACGGCCGTATTTACGGCAGTCGCGCTTTACGGCCGTATTTACGACAGTCGCGATTTACGGCCGTATTTACGACAGTCGCGCTTTACGGCCGTATTTACGACAGTCGCGCTTTACGGCCGTATTTTCGACAGTCGCGATTTACGGCCGTATTTACGACAGTCGCGATTTACGGCCGTATTTACGGCAGTCGCGCTTTACGGCCGTATTTACGGCAGTCGCGATTTACGGCCGTATTTACGACAGTCGCGCTTTACGGCCGTATTTACGACAGTCGCGCTTTACGGCCGTATTTACGACAGTCGCGCTTTACGGCCGTATTTACGACAGTCGCGCTTTACGGCCGTATTTACGACAGTCGCGCTTTACGGCCGTATTTACGACAGTCGCGCTTTACGGCCGTATTTACGGCAGTCGCGCTTTACGGCCGTATTTACGACAGTCGCGCTTTACGGCCGTATTTACGACAGTCGCGCTTTTCGGCCGTATTTACGGCAGTCGCGCTTTACGGCCGTATTTACGGCAGTCGCGCTTTACGGCCGTATTTACGGCAGTCGCGCTTTACGGCCGTATTTACGACAGTCGCGATTTACGGCCGTATTTACGACAGTCGCGCTTTACGGCCGTATTTACGACAGTCGCGCTTTACGGCCGTATTTACGACAGTCGCGATTTACGGCCGTATTTACGACAGTCGCGCTTTACGGCCGTATTTACGACAGTCGCGATTTACGGCCGTATTTACGGCAGTCGCGCTTTACGGCCGTATTTACGGCAGTCGCGCTTTACGGCCGTATTTACGACAGTCGCGCTTTACGGCCGTATTTACGACAGTCGCGCTTTACGGCCGTATTTACGGCAGTCGCGCTTTACGGCCGTATTTACGGCAGTCGCGCTTTACGGCACCTTTTACGACAGTCGCGCTTTACGGCACCTTTTACGACAGTCGCGCTTTACGGCCGTATTTACGACAGTCGCGCTTTACGGCCGTATTTACGACAGTCGCGCTTTACGGCCCTATTTACGACAGTCGCGCTTTACGGCCGTATTTACGGCAGTCGCGCTTTACGGCCGTATTTACGGCAGTCGCGCTTTACGGCCGTATTTACGACAGTCGCGCTTTACGGCCGTATTTACGACAGTCGCGCTTTACGGCCGTATTTACGACAGTCGCGCTTTACGGCCGTATTTACGGCAGTCGCGCTTTACGGCCGTATTTACGACAGTCGCGCTTTACAACCGTATTTACGGCAGTCGCGATTTACGGCCGTATTTACGACAGTCGCGCTTTACGGCCGTATTTACGACAGTCGCGCTTTACGGCCGTATTTACGACAGTCGCGCTTTACGGCCGTATTTACGACAGTCGCGCTTTACGGCCGTATTTACGGCAGTCGCGCTTTACGGCCGTATTTACGACAGTCGCGCTTTACGGCCGTATTTACGACAGTCGCGCTTTACGGCCGTATTTACGGCAGTCGCGCTTTACGGCCGTATTTACGGCAGTCGCGCTTTACGGCCGTATTTACGACAGTCGCGCTTTACGGCCGTATTTACGACAGTCGCGCTTTACGGCCGTATTTACGACAGTCGCGCTTTACGGCCGTATTTACGGCAGTCGCGCTTTACGGCCGTATTTACGGCAGTCGCGCTTTACGGCCGTATTTACGACAGTCGCGCTTTACGGCCGTATTTACGGCAGTCGCGCTTTACGGCACCTTTTACGACAGTCGCGCTTTACGGCCGTATTTACGACAGTCGCGTTTTACGGCCGTATTTACGGCAGTCGCGCTTTACGGCCGTATTTACGGCAGTCGCGCTTTACGGCCGTATTTACGACAGTCGCGCTTTACGGCCGTATTTACGGCAGTCGCGCTTTATGGCACCTTTTACGACAGTCGCGCTTTACGGCCGTATTTACGACAGTCGCGCTTTACGGCCGTATTTACGGCAGTCGCGCTTTACGGCCGTATTTACGACAGTCGCGATTTACGGCCGTATTTACGGCAGTCGCGATTTACGGCCGTATTTACGACAGTCGCGATTTACGGCCGTATTTACGACAGTCGCGCTTTACGGCACCTTTTGCGACAGTCGCGATTTACGGCCGTATTTACGACAGTCGCGCTTTACGGCCGTATTTACGACAGTCGCGCTTTACGCCCGTATTTACGACAGTCGCGCTTTACGGCCGTATTTACGGCAGTCGCGCTTTACGGCCGTATTTACGACAGTCGCGATTTACGGCCGTATTTACGACAGTCGCGCTTTACGGCCGTATTTACGGCAGTCGCGCTTTACGGCCGTATTTACGACAGTCGCGATTTACGGCCGTATTTACGACAGTCGCGCTTTACGGCCGTATTTACGACAGTCGCGCTTTACGGCCGTATTTTCGACAGTCGCGATTTACGGCCGTATTTACGACAGTCGCGATTTACGGCCGTATTTACGGCAGTCGCGCTTTACGGCCGTATTTACGGCAGTCGCGATTTACGGCCGTATTTACGACAGTCGCGCTTTACGGCCGTATTTACGACAGTCGCGCTTTACGGCCGTATTTACGACAGTCGCGCTTTACGGCCGTATTTACGACAGTCGCGCTTTACGGCCGTATTTACGACAGTCGCGCTTTACGGCCGTATTTACGACAGTCGCGCTTTACGGCCGTATTTACGGCAGTCGCGCTTTACGGCCGTATTTACGACAGTCGCGCTTTACGGCCGTATTTACGACAGTCGCGCTTTTCGGCCGTATTTACGGCAGTCGCGCTTTACGGCCGTATTTACGGCAGTCGCGCTTTACGGCCGTATTTACGGCAGTCGCGCTTTACGGCCGTATTTACGACAGTCGCGATTTACGGCCGTATTTACGACAGTCGCGCTTTACGGCCGTATTTACGACAGTCGCGCTTTACGGCCGTATTTACGACAGTCGCGATTTACGGCCGTATTTACGACAGTCGCGCTTTACGGCCGTATTTACGACAGTCGCGATTTACGGCCGTATTTACGGCAGTCGCGCTTTACGGCCGTATTTACGGCAGTCGCGCTTTACGGCCGTATTTACGACAGTCGCGCTTTACGGCCGTATTTACGACAGTCGCGCTTTACGGCCGTATTTACGGCAGTCGCGCTTTACGGCCGTATTTACGGCAGTCGCGCTTTACGGCACCTTTTACGACAGTCGCGCTTTACGGCACCTTTTACGACAGTCGCGCTTTACGGCCGTATTTACGACAGTCGCGCTTTACGGCCGTATTTACGACAGTCGCGCTTTACGGCCGTATTTACGGCAGTCGCGCTTTACGGCCGTATTCACGACAGTCGCGCTTTACGGCCGTATTTACGGCAGTCGCGCTTTACGGCACCTTTTACGACAGTCGCGCTTTACGGCCGTATTTACGGCAGTCGCGCTTTACGGCCGTATTTACGACAGTCGCGCTTTACGGCACCTTTTACGACAGTCGCGCTTTACGGCCGTATTTACGGCAGTCGCGCTTTACGGCCGTATTTACGGCAGTCGCGCTTTACGGCCGTATTTACGGCAGTCGCGCTTTACGGCCGTATTTACGACAGTCGCGCTTTACGGCCGTATTTACGACAGTCGCGCTTTACGGCCGTATTTACGGCAGTCGCGCTTTACGGCCGTATTTACGGCAGTCGCGCTTTACGGCCGTATTTACGACAGTCGCGCTTTACGGCCGTATTTACGGCAGTCGCGCTTTACGGCCGTATTTACGGCAGTCGCGCTTTACGGCCGTATTTACGACAGTCGCGCTTTACGGCCGTATTTACGACAGTCGCGCTTTACGGCCGTATTTACGGCAGTCGCGCTTTACGGCCGTATTTACGGCAGTCGCGCTTTACGGCCGTATTTACGACAGTCGCGCTTTACGGCCGTATTTACGGCAGTCGCGCTTTACGGCACCTTTTACGACAGTCGCGCTTTACGGCCGTATTTACGACAGTCGCGTTTTACGGCCGTATTTACGGCAGTCGCGCTTTACGGCCGTATTTACGGCAGTCGCGCTTTACGGCCGTATTTACGACAGTCGCGCTTTACGGCCGTATTTACGGCAGTCGCGCTTTACGGCACCTTTTACGACAGTCGCGCTTTACGGCCGTATTTACGACAGTCGCGCTTTACGGCCGTATTTACGGCAGTCGCGCTTTACGGCCGTATTTACGACAGTCGCGATTTACGGCCGTATTTACGACAGTCGCGCTTTACGGCCGTATTTACGGCAGTCGCGATTTACGGCCGTATTTACGACAGTCGCGCTTTACGGCACCTTTTGCGACAGTCGCGATTTACGGCCGTATTTACGACAGTCGCGCTTTACGGCCGTATTTACGACAGTCGCGCTTTACGGCCGTATTTACGACAGTCGCGCTTTACGGCCGTATTTACGGCAGTCGCGCTTTACGGCCGTATTTACGACAGTCGCGATTTACGGCCGTATTTACGACAGTCGCGCTTTACGGCCGTATTTACGGCAGTCGCGCTTTACGGCCGTATTTACGACAGTCGCGATTTACGGCCGTATTTACGACAGTCGCGCTTTACGGCCGTATTTACGACAGTCGCGCTTTACGGCCGTATTTTCGACAGTCGCGATTTACGGCCGTATTTACGACAGTCGCGATTTACGGCCGTATTTACGACAGTCGCGCTTTACGGCCGTATTTACGGCAGTCGCGCTTTACGGCCGTATTTACGACAGTCGCGCTTTACGGCCGTATTTACGACAGTCGCGCTTTACGGCCGTATTTACGACAGTCGCGCTTTACGGCCGTATTTACGACAGTCGCGCTTTACGGCCGTATTTACGACAGTCGCGCTTTACGGCCGTATTTACGACAGTCGCGCTTTACGGCCGTATTTACGGCAGTCGCGCTTTACGGCCGTATTTACGACAGTCGCGCTTTACGGCCGTATTTACGACAGTCGCGCTTTACGGCCGTATTTACGGCAGTCGCGCTTTACGGCCGTATTTACGGCAGTCGCGCTTTACGGCCGTATTTACGGCAGTCGCGCTTTACGGCCGTATTTACGACAGTCGCGATTTACGGCCGTATTTACGACAGTCGCGCTTTACGGCCGTATTTACGACAGTCGCGCTTTACGGCCGTATTTACGACAGTCGCGATTTACGGCCGTATTTACGACAGTCGCGCTTTACGGCCGTATTTACGACAGTCGCGCTTTACGGCCGTATTTACGACAGTCGCGATTTACGGCCGTATTTACGGCAGTCGCGCTTTACGGCCGTATTTACGGCAGTCGCGCTTTACGGCCGTATTTACGACAGTCGCGCTTTACGGCCGTATTTACGACAGTCGCGCTTTACGGCCGTATTTACGGCAGTCGCGCTTTACGGCCGTATTTACGGCAGTCGCGCTTTACGGCACCTTTTACGACAGTCGCGCTTTACGGCACCTTTTACGACAGTCGCGCTTTACGGCCGTATTTACGACAGTCGCGCTTTACGGCCGTATTTACGACAGTTGCGCTTTACGGCCGTATTTACGGCAGTCGCGCTTTACGGCCGTATTCACGACAGTCGCGCTTTACGGCCGTATTTACGGCAGTCGCGCTTTACGGCCGTATTTACGGCAGTCGCGCTTTACGGCCGTATTTACGACAGTCGCGCTTTACGGCCGTATTTACGACAGTCGCGCTTTACGGCACCTTTTACGACAGTCGCGCTTTACGGCCGTATTTACGGCAGTCGCGCTTTACGGCCGTATTTACGACAGTCGCGCTTTACGGCACCTTTTACGACAGTCGCGCTTTACGGCCGTATTTACGGCAGTCGCGCTTTACGGCCGTATTTACGGCAGTCGCGCTTTACGGCCGTATTTACGGCAGTCGCGCTTTACGGCCGTATTTACGACAGTCGCGCTTTACGGCCGTATTTACGACAGTCGCGATTTACGGCCGTATTTACGACAGTCGCGCTTTACGGCCGTATTTACGACAGTCGCGCTTTACGGCCGTATTTACGACAGTCGCGCTTTACGGCCGTATTTACGGCAGTCGCGCTTTACGGCCGTATTTACGACAGTCGCGCTTTACGGCCGTATTTACGGCAGTCGCGCTTTACGGCCGTATTTACGACAGTCGCGCTTTACGGCCGTATTTACGACAGTCGCGATTTACGGCCGTATTTACGACAGTCGCGATTTACGGCCGTATTTACGACAGTCGCGCTTTACGGCCGTATTTACGACAGTCGCGCTTTACGGCCGTATTTACGGCAGTCGCGCTTTACGGCCGTATTTACGACAGTCGCGATTTACGGCCGTATTTACGACAGTCGCGCTTTACGGCCGTATTTACGACAGCCGCGCTTTACGGCCGTATTTACGACAGTCGCGCTTTACGGCCGTATTTACGACAGTCGCGATTTACGGCCGTATTTACGACAGTCGCGCTTTACGGCCGTATTTACGACAGTCGCGCTTTACGGCCGTATTTACGGCAGTCGCGCTTTACGGCCGTATTTACGGCAGTCGCGCTTTACGGCCGTATTTACGACAGTCGCGATTTACGGCCGTATTTACGGCAATCGCGCTTTACGGCCGTATTTACGGCAGTCGCGCTTTACGGCCGTATTTACGACAGTCGCGCTTTACGGCCGTATTTACGGCAGTCGCGCTTTACGGCCGTATTTACGACAGTCGCGATTTACGGCCGTATTTACGACAGTCGCGATTTACGGCCGTATTTACGACAGTCGCGCTTTACGGCACCATTTGCGACAGTCGCGCTTTACGGCCGTATTTACGACAGTCGCGCTTTACGGCCGTATTTACGACAGTCGCGATTTACGGCCGTATTTACGGCAGTCGCGATTTACGGCCGTATTTACGACAGTCGCGCTTTACGGCCGTATTTACGACAGTCGCGATTTACGGCCGTATTTACGACAGTCGCGCTTTACGGCCGTATTTACGACAGTCGCGCTTTACGGCCGTATTTACGACAGTCGCGCTTTACGGCCGTATTTACGACAGTCGCGCTTTACGGCCGTATTTACGGCAGTCACGCTTTACGGCCGTATTTACGACAGTCGCGCTTTACGGCCGTATTTACGGCAGTCGCGCTTTACGGCCGTATTTACGACAGTCGCGCTTTACGGCCGTATTTACGACAGTCGCGATTTACGGCCGTATTTACGACAGTCGCGCTTTACGGCCGTATTTACGACAGTCGCGCTTTACGGCCGTATTTACGGCAGTCGCGCTTTACGGCCGTATTTACGGCAGTCGCGCTTTACGGCCGTATTTACGACAGTCGCGCTTTACGGCCGTATTTACGGCAGTCGCGCTTTACGGCCGTATTTACGACAGTCGCGATTTACGGCCGTATTTACGACAGTCGCGCTTTACGGCCGTATTTACGACAGTCGCGCTTTACGGCCGTATTTACGGCAGTCGCGCTTTACGGCACCTTTTACGACAGTCGCGCTTTACGGCCGTATTTACGACAGTCGCGCTTTACGGCCGTATTTACGACAGTCGCGCTTTACGGCCGTATTTACGACAGTCGCGCTTTACGGCCGTATTTACGGCAGTCGCGCTTTACGGCCGTATTTACGGCAGTCGCGCTTTACGGCCGTATTTACGACAGTCGCGCTTTACGGCCGTATTTACGGCAGTCGCGCTTTACGGCACCTTTTAGGACAGTCGCGCTTTACGGCACCTTTTACGACAGTCGCGCTTTACGGCCGTATTTACGACAGTCGCGCTTTACGGCCGTATTTACGACAGTCGCGCTTTACGGCCGTATTTACGACAGTCGCGCTTTACGGCCGTATTTACGGCAGTCGCGCTTTACGGCCGTATTCACGACAGTCGCGCTTTACGGCCGTATTTACGACAGTCGCGATTTACGGCCGTATTTACGACAGTCGCGCTTTACGGCCGTATTTACGACAGTCGCGCTTTACGGCCGTATTTACGGCAGTCGCGCTTTACGGCCGTATTTACGACAGTCGCGATTTACGGCCGTATTTACGACAGTCGCGCTTTACGGCCGTATTTACGACAGTCGCGCTTTACGGCCGTATTTACGGCAGTCGCCCTTTACGGCCGTATTTACGACAGTCGCGCTTTACGGCCGTATTTACGACAGTCGCGATTTACGGCCGTATTTACGACAGTCGCGCTTTACGGCCGTATTTACGACAGTCGCGCTTTACGGCCGTATTTACGGCAGTCGCGCTTTACGGCCGTATTTACGGCAGTCGCGCTTTACGGCCGTATTTACGGCAGTCGCGCTTTACGGCCGTATTTACGACAGTCGCGCTTTACGGCCGTATTTACGGCAGTCGCGCTTTACGGCCGTATTTACGACAGTCGCGCTTTACGGCCGTATTTACGACAGTCGCGCTTTACGGCCGTATTTACGGCAGTCGCGCTTTACGGCCGTATTTACGGCAGTCGCGCTTTACGGCCGTATTTACGGCAGTCGCGCTTTACGGCCGTATTTACGGCAGTCGCGCTTTACGGCCGTATTTACGACAGTCGCGATTTACGGCCGTATTTACGACAGTCGCGCTTTACGGCCGTATTTACGACAGTCGCGCTTTACGGCCGTATTTACGACAGTCGCGATTTACGGCCGTATTTACGACAGTCGCGCTTTACGGCCGTATTTACGACAGTCGCGCTTTACGGCCGTATTTACGGCAGTCGCGCTTTACGGCCGTATTTACGACAGTCGCGCTTTACGGCCGTATTTACGGCAGTCGCGCTTTACGGCCGTATTTACGACAGTCGCGCTTTACGGCCGTATTTACGGCAGTCGCGCTTTACGGCACCTTTTACGACAGTCGCGCTTTACGGCACCTTTTACGACAGTCGCGCTTTACGGCCGTATTTACGACAGTCGCGCTTTACGGCCGTATTTACGACAGTCGCGCTTTACGGCCGTATTTACGACAGTCGCGCTTTACGGCCGTATTTACGGCAGTCGCGCTTTACGGCCGTATTCACGACAGTCGCGCTTTACGGCCGTATTTACGGCAGTCGCGCTTTACGGCCGTATTTACGGCTGTCGCGCTTTACGGCCGTATTTACGACAGTCGCGCTTTACGGCCGTATTTACGACAGTCGCGCTTTACGGCACCTTTTACGACAGTCGCGCTTTACGGCCGTATTTACGACAGTCGCGCTTTACGGCCGTATTTACGGCAGTCGCGCTTTACGGCCGTATTTACGGCAGTCGCGATTTACGGCCGTATTTACGGCAGTCGCGCTTTACGGCCGTATTTACGACAGTCGCGCTTTACGGCCGTATTTACGACAGTCGCGCTTTACGGCCGTATTTACGACAGTCGCGCTTTACGGCCGTATTTACGGCAGTCGCGCTTTACGGCCGTATTTACGACAGTCGCGCTTTACGGCCGTATTTACGGCAGTCGCGCTTTACGGCCGTATTTACGGCAGTCGCGCTTTACGGCCGTATTTACGGCAGTCGCGCTTTACGGCCGTATTTACGACAGTCGCGCTTTACGGCCGTATTTACGGCAGTCGCGCTTTACGGCCGTATTTACGGCAGTCGCGCTTTACGGCCGTATTTACGACAGTCGCGATTTACGGCCGTATTTACGACAGTCGCGCTTTACGGCCGTATTTACGACAGTCGCGCTTTACGGCCGTATTTACGACAGTCGCGATTTACGGCCGTATTACGACAGTCGCGCTTTACGGCCGTATTTACGACAGTCGCGCTTTACGGCCGTATTTACGGCAGTCGCGCTTTACGGCCGTATTTACGGCAGTCGCGCTTTACGGCACCTTTTACGACAGTCGCGCTTTACGGCCGTATTTACGACAGTCGCGCTTTACGGCCGTATTTACGACAGTCGCGCTTTACGGCCGTATTTACGACAGTCGCGATTTACGGCCGTATTTACGACAGTCGCGCTTTACGGCCGTATTTACGACAGTCGCGCTTTACGGCCGTATTTACGGCAGTCGCGATTTACGGCCGTATTTACGACAGTCGCGCTTTACGGCCGTATTTACGACAGTCGCGATTTACGGCCGTATTTACGACAGTCGCGCTTTACGGCCGTATTTACGACAGTCGCGCTTTACGGCCGTATTTACGACAGTCGCGCTTTACGGCCGTATTTACGACAGTCGCTATTTACGGCCGTATTTACGACAGTCGCGCTTTACGGCCGTATTTACGGCAGTCGCGCTTTACGGCCGTATTTACGGCAGTCGCGCTTTACGGCCGTATTTACGACAGTCGCGATTTACGGCCGTATTTACGACAGTCGCGATTTACGGCCGTATTTACGACAGTCGCGCTTTACGGCCGTATTTACGACAGTCGCGCTTTACGGCCGTATTTACGACAGTCGCGCTTTACGGCCGTATTTACGACAGTCGCTATTTACGGCCGTATTTACGACAGTCGCGCTTTACGGCCGTATTTACGACAGTCGCGCTTTACGGCCGTATTTACGACAGTCGCGCTTTACGGCCGTATTTACGACAGTCGCGATTTACGGCCGTATTTACGACAGTCGCGCTTTACGGCCGTATTTACGGCAGTCGCGCTTTACGGCCGTATTTACGGCAGTCGCGCTTTACGGCCGTATTTATGACAGTCGCGCTTTACGGCCGTATTTACGACAGTCGCGCTTTACGCCCGTATTTACGGCAGTCGCGCTTTACGGCCGTATTTACGACAGTCGCGCTTTACGGCCGTATTTACGACAGTCGCGCTTTACGGCCGTATTTACGGCAGTCGCGCTTTACGGCCGTATTTACGGCAGTCGCGCTTTACGGCCGTATTTACGCCAGTCGCGCTTTACGGCCGTATTTACGGCAGTCCCGCTTTACGGCCGTATTTACGACAGTCGCGCTTTACGGCCGTATTTACGACAGTCGCGATTTACGGCCGTATTTACGACAGTCGCGCTTTACGGCCGTATTTACGACAGTCGCGCTTTACGGCCGTATTTACGACAGTCGCGCTTTACGGCAGTATTTACGGCAGTCGCGCTTTACGGCCGTATTTACGGCAGTCGCGCTTTAAGGCCGTATTTACGACAGTCGCGCTTTACGGCCGTATTTACGGCAGTCGCGCTTTACGGCCGTATTTACGACAGTCGCGCTTTACGGCCGTATTTACGACAGTCGCGCTTTACGGCCGTATTTACGGCAGTCGCGATTTACGGCCGTATTTACGGCAGTCGCGCTTTACGGCCGTATTTACGACAGTCGCGCTTTACGGCCGTATTTACGACAGTCGCGCTTTACGGCCGTATTTACGGCAGTCGCGCTTTACGGCCGTATTTACGGCAGTCGCGCTTTACGGCCGTATTTACGACAGTCGCGCTTTACGGCCGTATTTACGGCAGTCGCGCTTTACGGCCGTATTTACGACAGTCGCGCTTTACGCCCGTATTTACGACAGTCGCGCTTTACGGCCGTATTTACGACAGTCGCGCTTTACGGCCGTATTTACGACAGTCGCGCTTTACGGCCGTATTTACGACAGTCGCGCTTTACGGCCGTATTTACGGCAGTCGCGCTTTACGGCACCTTTTACGACAGTCGCGATTTACGGCCGTATTTACGACAGTCGCGCTTTACGGCCGTATTTACGACAGTCGCGCTTTACGGCCGTATTTACGGCAGTCGCGCTTTACGGCCGTATTTACGACAGTCGCGCTTTACGGCCGTATTTGCGACAGTCGCGCTTTACGGCACCTTTTACGACAGTCGCGCTTTACGGCCGTATTTACGACAGTCGCGCTTTACGGCCGTATTTACGGCAGTCGCGCTTTACGGCCGTATTTACGGCAGTCGCGCTTTACGGCCGTATTTACGACAGTCGCGCTTTACGCCCGTATTTACGGCAGTCGCGCTTTACGGCACCTTTTACGACAGTCGCGCTTTACGGCCGTATTTACGACAGTCGCGCTTTACGGCCGTATTTACGACAGTCGCGATTTACGGCCGTATTTACGACAGTCGCGCTTTACGGCCGTATTTACGACAGTCGCGCTTTACGGCCGTATTTACGGCAGTCGCGCTTTACGGCCGTATTTACGACAGTCGCGATTTACGGCCGTATTTACGACAGTCGCGATTTACGGCCGTATTTACGACAGTCGCGCTTTACGGCCGTATTTACGACAGTCGCGATTTACGGCCGTATTTACGACAGTCGCGATTTACGGCCGTATTTTCGACAGTCGCGCTTTACGGCCGTATTTACGGCAGTCGCGCTTTACGGCACCTTTTACGACAGTCGCGCTTTACGGCCGTATTTACGGCAGTCGCGCTTTACGGCCGTATTTACGGCAGTCGCGCTTTACGGCACCTTTTAAGACAGTCGCGCTTTACGGCCGTATTTACGACAGTCGCGCTTTACGGCCGTATTTACGACAGTCGCGCTTTACGGCCGTATTTACGACAGTCGCGATTTACGGCCGTATTTACGACAGTCGCGCTTTACGGCCGTATTTACGACAGTCGCGCTTTACGGCACCTTTTGCGACAGTCGCGATTTACGGCCGTATTTACGACAGTCGCGCTTTACGGCCGTATTTACGACAGTCGCGATTTACGGCCGTATTTACGACAGTCGCGCTTTACGGCCGTATTTACGGCAGTCGCGCTTTACGGCCGTATTTACGACAGTCGCGCTTTACGGCCGTATTTACGACAGTCGCTATTTACGGCCGTATTTACGACAGTCGCGCTTTACGGCCGTATTTACGGCAGTCGCGCTTTACGGCCGTATTTACGGCAGTCGCGCTTTACGGCCGTATTTACGACAGTCGCGCTTTACGGCCGTATTTACGGCAGTCGCGCTTTACGGCCGTATTTACGGCAGTCGCGCTTTACGGCCGTATTTACGGCAGTCGCGCTTTACGGCCGTATTTACGGCAGTCGCGCTTTACGGCCGTATTTACGACAGTCGCGCTTTACGGCCGTATTTACGGCAGTCGCGCTTTACGGCACCTTTTACGACAGTCGCGCTTTACGGCCGTATTTACGACAGTCGCGCTTTACGGCCGTATTTACGGCAGTCGCGCTTTACGGCCGTATTTACGACAGTCGCGATTTACGGCCGTATTTACGACAGTCGCGCTTTACGGCCGTATTTACGACAGTCGCGCTTTACGGCCGTATTTACGACAGTCGCGCTTTACGGCACCTTTTGCGACAGTCGCGCTTTACGGCCGTATTTACGACAGTCGCGCTTTACGGCCGTATTTACGACAGTCGCGCTTTACGGCCGTATTTACGACAGTCGCGATTTACGGCCGTATTTACGGCAGTCGCGCTTTACGGCCGTATTTACGACAGTCGCGCTTTACGGCCGTATTTACGACAGTCGCGATTTACGGCCGTATTTACGGCAGTCGCGCTTTACGGCCGTATTTACGACAGTCGCGCTTTACGGCCGTATTTACGACAGCCGCGATTTACGGCCGTATTTACGACAGTCGCGCTTTACGGCCGTATTTACGACAGTCGCGCTTTACGGCCGTATTTACGGCAGTCGCGCTTTACGGCCGTATTTACGACAGTCGCGCTTTACGGCCGTATTTACGACAGTCGCGCTTTACGGCCGTATTTACGACAGTCGCGCTTTACGGCCGTATTTACGACAGTCGCGCTTTACGGCACCTTTTGCGACAGTCGCGATTTACGGCCGTATTTACGACAGTCGCGCTTTACGGCCGTATTTACGACAGTCGCGATTTACGGCCGTATTTACGACAGTCACGCTTTACGGCCGTATTTACGACAGTCGCGCTTTACGGCACCTTTTGCGACAGTCGCGATTTACGGCCGTATTTACGACAGTCGCGCTTTACGGCCGTATTTACGACAGTCGCGCTTTACGGCCGTATTTACGGCAGTCGCGCTTTACGGCCGTATTTACGACAGTCGCGATTTACGGCCGTATTTACGACAGTCGCGCTTTACGGCCGTATTTACGACAGTCGCGATTTACGGCCGTATTTACGACAGTCGCGCTTTACGGCCGTATTTACGACAGTCGCGCTTTACGGCACCTATTGCGACAGTCGCGATTTACGGCCGTATTTACGACAGTCGCGCTTTACGGCCGTATTTACGACAGTCGCGCTTTACGGCCGTATTTACGGCAGTCGCGCTTTACGGCCGTATTTACGACAGTCGCGATTTACGGCCGTATTTACGACAGTCGCGCTTTACGGCCGTATTTACGGCAGTCGCGCTTTACGGCCGTATTTACGACAGTCGCGCTTTACGGCCGTATTTACGACAGTCGCGATTTACGGCCGTATTTACGACAGTCGCGATTTACGGCCGTATTTACGACAGTCGCGCTTTACGGCCGTATTTACGACAGTCGCGCTTTACGGCCGTATTTACGACAGTCGCGATTTACGGCCGTATTTACGACAGTCGCGCTTTACGGCCGTATTTACGACAGTCGCGCTTTACGGCCGTATTTACGACAGTCGCGATTTACGGCCGTATTTACGACAGTCGCGCTTTACGGCCGTATTTACGGCAGTCGCGCTTTACGGCCGTATTTACGACAGTCGCGCTTTACGGCCGTATTTACGGCAGTCGCGCTTTACGGCCGTATTTACGACAGTCGCGCTTTACGGCCGTATTTACGACAGTCGCGCTTTACGCCCGTATTTACGGCAGTCGCGCTTTACGGCCGTATTTACGGCAGTCGCGCTTTACGGCCGTATTTACGACAGTCGCGCTTTACGGCCGTATTTACGACAGTCGCGCTTTACGGCCGTATTTACGGCAGTCGCGCTTTACGGCCGTATTTACGGCAGTCGCGCTTTACGGCCGTATTTACGACAGTCGCGATTTACGGCCGTATTTACGACAGTCGCGCTTTACGGCCGTATTTACGGCAGTCGCGCTTTACGGCCGTATTTACGGCAGTCGCGCTTTACGGCCGTATTTGCGACAGTCGCGCTTTACGGCCGTATTTACGGCAGTCGCGCTTTACGGCACCTTTCACGACAGTCGCGCTTTACGGCCGTATTTACGACAGTCGCGCTTTACGGCCGTATTTACGGCAGTCCCGCTTTACGGCCGTATTTACGACAGTCGCGCTTTACGGCCGTATTTACGACAGTCGCGATTTACGGCCGTATTTACGACAGTCGCGCTTTACGGCCGTATTTACGACAGTCGCGATTTACGGCCGTATTTACGACAGTCGCGCTTTACGGCCGTATTTACGGCAGTCGCGCTTTACGGCCGTATTTACGGCAGTCGCGCTTTACGGCCGTATTTACGACAGTCGCGCTTTACGGCCGTATTTACGGCAGTCGCGCTTTACGGCCGTATTTACGACAGTCGCGCTTTACGGCCGTATTTACGACAGTCGCGCTTTACGGCCGTATTTACGGCAGTCGCGATTTACGGCCGTATTTACGACAGTCGCGCTTTACGGCCGTATTTACGACAGTCGCGCTTTACGGCCGTATTTACGGCAGTCGCGCTTTACGGCACCTTTTACGACAGTCGCGATTTACGGCCGTATTTACGACAGTCGCGCTTTACGGCCGTATTTACGACAGTCGCGCTTTACGGCCGTATTTACGACAGTCGCGCTTTACGGCCGTATTTACGGCAGTCGCGCTTTACGGCCGTATTTACGACAGTCGCGCTTTACGGCCGTATTTGCGACAGTCGCGCTTTACGGCACCTTTTACGACAGTCGCGCTTTACGGCCGTATTCACGACAGTCGCGCTTTACGGCCGTATTTACGGCAGTCGCGCTTTACGGCCGTATTTACGGCAGTCGCGCTTTACGGCCGTATTTACGACAGTCGCGCTTTACGCCCGTATTTACGGCAGTCGCGCTTTACGGCACCTTTTACGACAGTCGCGCTTTACGGCCGTATTTACGACAGTCGCGCTTTACGGCCGTATTTACGACAGTCGCGCTTTACGGCCGTATTTACGACAGTCGCGATTTACGGCCGTATTTACGACAGTCGCGCTTTACGGCCGTATTTACGACAGTCGCGCTTTACGGCCGTATTTACGACAGTCGCGCTTTACGGCACCTTTTGAGACAGTCGCGATTTACGGCCGTATTTACGACAGTCGCGCTTTACGGCCGTATTTACGGCAGTCGCGCTTTACGGCCGTATTTACGGCAGTCGCGCTTTACGGCCGTATTTACGACAGTCGCGATTTACGGCCGTATTTACGACAGTCGCGCTTTACGGCCGTATTTACGGCAGTCGCGCTTTACGGCCGTATTTACGACAGTCGCGATTTACGGCCGTATTTACGACAGTCGCGATTTACGGCCGTATTTACGACAGTCGCGCTTTACGGCCGTATTTACGACAGTCGCGATTTACGGCCGTATTTACGACAGTCGCGATTTACGGCCGTATTTACGACAGTCGCGCTTTACGGCCGTATTTACGGCAGTCGCGCTTTACGGCACCTTTTACGACAGTCGCGCTTTACGGCCGTATTTACGACAGTCGCGCTTTACGGCCGTATTTACGACAGTCGCGCTTTACGGCCGTATTTACGGCAGTCGCGCTTTACGGCCGTATTTACGGCAGTCGCGCTTTACGGCCGTATTTACGACAGTCGCGATTTACGGCCGTATTTACGACAGTCGCGCTTTACGGCCGTATTTACGACAGTCGCGCTTTACGGCACCTTTTGCGACAGTCGCGATTTACGGCCGTATTTACGACAGTCGCGCTTTACGGCCGTATTTACGACAGTCGCGCTTTACGGCCGTATTTACGGCAGTCGCGCTTTACGGCCGTATTTACGGCAGTCGCGCTTTACGGCCGTATTTACGACAGTCGCGCTTTACGGCCGTATTTACGACAGTCGCGATTTACGGCCGTATTTACGACAGTCGCGCTTTACGGCCGTATTTACGACAGTCGCGCTTTACGGCCGTATTTACGGCAGTCGCGCTTTACGGCCGTATTTACGACAGTCGCGCTTTACGGCCGTATTTACGACAGTCGCGCTTTACGGCCGTATTTACGACAGTCGCGATTTACGGCCGTATTTACGACAGTCGCGCTTTACGGCCGTATTTACGACAGTCGCGATTTACGGCCGTATTTACGACAGTCGCGATTTACGGCCGTATTTACGACAGTCGCGCTTTACGGCCGTATTTACGGCAGTCGCGCTTTACGGCACCTTTTACGACAGTCGCGCTTTACGGCCGTATTTACGACAGTCGCGCTTTACGGCCGTATTTACGGCAGTCGCGCTTTACGGCCGTATTTACGGCAGTCGCGCTTTACGGCCGTATTTACGACAGTCGCGCTTTACGGCCGTATTTACGACAGTCGCGCTTTACGGCCGTATTTACGGCAGTCGCGCTTTACGGCCGTATTTACGACAGTCGCGCTTTACGGCCGTATTTACGGCAGTCGCGCTTTACGGCACCTTTTACGACAGTCGCGCTTTACGGCCGTATTTACGACAGTCGCGCTTTACGGCCGTATTTACGACAGTCGCGATTTACGGCCGTATTTACGACAGTCGCGCTTTACGGCCGTATTTACGACAGTCGCGCTTTACGGCACCTTTTGCGACAGTCGCGATTTACGGCCGTATTTACGACAGTCGCGCTTTACGGCCGTATTTACGACAGTCGCGCTTTACGGCCGTATTTACGGCAGTCGCGCTTTACGGCCGTATTTACGGCAGTCGCGCTTTACGGCCGTATTTACGGCAGTCGCGCTTTACGGCAGTATTTACGACAGTCGCGATTTACGGCCGTATTTACGACAGTCGCGCTTTACGGCCGTATTTACGACAGTCGCGCTTTACGGCCGTATTTACGGCAGTCGCGCTTTACGTCCGTATTTACGGCAGTCGCGCTTTACGGCCGTATTTACGACAGTCGCGCTTTACGGCCGTATTTACGGCAGTCGCGCTTTACGGCCGTATTTACGACAGTCGCGCTTTACGGCCGTATTTACGACAGTCGCGCTTTACGGCACCTTTTGCGACAGTCGCGATTTACGGCCGTATTTACGACAGTCGCGCTTTACGGCCGTATTTACGACAGTCGCGCTTTACGGCCGTATTTACGACAGTCGCGCTTTACGGCCGTATTTACGGCAGTCGCGATTTACGGCCGTATTTACGACAGTCGCGCTTTACGGCCGTATTTACGACAGTCGCGCTTTACGGCCGTATTTACGGCAGTCGCGCTTTACGGCCGTATTTACGGCAGTCGCGCTTTACGGCCGTATTTACGACAGTCGCGCTTTACGGCCGTATTTACGACAGTCGCGCTTTACGGCCGTATTTTCGACAGTCGCGCTTTACGGCACTATTTGCGACAGTCGCGATTTACGGCCGTATTTACGACAGTCGCGCTTTACGGCCGTATTTACGACAGTCGCGCTTTACGGCCGTATTTACGGCAGTCGCGCTTTACGGCCGTATTTACGACAGTCGCGCTTTACGGCCGTATTTACGACAGTCGCGCTTTACGGCCGTATTTACGACAGTCGCGCTTTACGGCCGTATTTACGACAGTCGCGCTTTACGGCCGTATTTACGACAGTCGCGCTTTACGGCCGTATTTACGACAGTCGCGCTTGACGGCCGTATTTACGACAGTCGCGCTTTACGGCCGTATTTACGACAGTCGCGCGTTACGGCCGTATTTACGACAGTCGCGATTTACGGCCGTATTTACGACAGTCCCGCTTTACGGCCGTATTTACGACAGTCGCGCTTTACGGCCGTATTTACGACAGTCGCGCTTTACGGCCGTATTTACGGCAGTCGCGCTTTACGGCCGTATTTACGGCAGTCGCGCTTTACGGCCGTATTTACGGCAGTCGCGCTTTACGGCCGTATTTACGGCAGTCGCGCTTTACGGCCGTATTTACGACAGTCGCGCTTTACGGCCGTATTTACGACAGTCGCGCTTTACGGCCGTATTTACGGCAGTCGCGCTTTACGGCCGTATTTACGACAGTCGCGCTTTACGGCCGTATTTACGACAGTCGCGATTTACGGCCGTATTTACGACAGTCGCGCTTTACGGCCGTATTTACGACAGTCGCGATTTACGGCCGTATTTACGACAGTCGCGCTTTACGGCCGTATTTACGACAGTCGCGCTTTACGGCCGTATTTACGACAGTCGCGCTTTACGGCCGTATTTACGGCAGTCGCGCTTTACGGCCGTATTTACGGCAGTCGCGCTTTACGGCCGTATTTACGACAGTCGCGCTTTACGGCCGTATTTACGGCAGTCGCGCTTTACGGCGTATTTACGGCAGTCGCGCTTTACGGCCGTATTTACGACAGTCGCGCTTTACGGCCGTATTTACGACAGTCGCGCTTTACGGCCGTATTTACGGCAGTCGCGCTTTACGGCCGTATTTACGGCAGTCGCGCTTTACGGCCGTATTTACGACAGTCGCGCTTTACGGCCGTATTTACGGCAGTCGCGCTTTACGGCACCTTTTACGACAGTCGCGCTTTACGGCCGTATTTACGACAGTCGCGTTTTACGGCCGTATTTACGGCAGTCGCGCTTTACGGCCGTATTTACGGCAGTCGCGCTTTACGGCCGTATTTACGACAGTCGCGCTTTACGGCCGTATTTACGGCAGTCGCGCTTTACGGCACCTTTTACGACAGTCGCGCTTTACGGCCGTATTTACGACAGTCCGCGCTTTACGGCCGTATTTACGGCAGTCGCGCTTTACGGCCGTATTTACGACAGTCGCGATTTACGGCCGTATTTACGACAGTCGCGCTTTACGGCCGTATTTACGGCAGTCGCGATTTACGGCCGTATTTACGACAGTCGCGCTTACGGCCGTATTTACGGCAGTCGCGCTTACGGCCGTATTTACGACAGTCGCGCTTTACGGCCGTATTTACGATACAGTCGCGATTTACGCCGTATTTACGACAGTCGCGCTTTACGGCCGTATTTACGACAGTCGCGCTTTACGGCCGTATTTACGACAGTCGCGATTTACGGCCGTATTTACGACAGTCGCGCTTTACGGCCGTATTTACGACAGTCGCGATTTACGGCCGTATTTACGACAGTCGCGCTTTACGGCCGTATTTACGACAGTCGCGCTTTACGGCCGTATTTACGACAGTCGCGCTTTACGGCCGTATTTACGGCAGTCGCGCTTTACGGCCGTATTTACGACAGTCGCGCTTTACGGCCCGTATTTACGACAGTCGCGCTTTACGGCCGTATTTACGACAGTCGCGCTTTACGGCCGTATTTACGACAGTCGCGCTTTACGGCCGTATTTACGACAGTCGCGCTTTACGGCCGTATTTACGGCAGTCGCGCTTTACGGCCGTATTTACGGCAGTCGCGCTTTACGGCCGTATTTACGACAGTCGCGCTTTACGGCCGTATTTACGACAGTCGCGCTTTACGGCCGTATTTACGGCAGTCGCGCTTTACGGCCGTATTTACGACAGTCGCGCTTTACGGCCGTATTTACGACAGTCGCGCTTTACGGCCGTATTTACGGCAGTCGCGCTTTACGGCCGTATTTACGGCAGTCGCGCTTTACGGCCGTATTTACGGCAGTCGCGCTTTACGGCCGTATTTACGACAGTCGCGCTTTACGGCCGTATTTACGACAGTCGCGCTTTACGGCCGTATTTACGACAGTCGCGATTTACGGCCGTATTTACGACAGTCGCGCTTTACGGCCGTATTTACGACAGTCGCGCTTTACGGCCGTATTTACGACAGTCGCGATTTACGGCCGTATTTACGGCAGTCGCGCTTTACGGCCGTATTTACGGCAGTCGCGCTTTACGGCCGTATTTACGACAGTCGCGCTTTACGGCCGTATTTACGACAGTCGCGATTTACGGCCGTATTTACGACAGTCGCGCTTTACGGCCGTATTTACGACAGTCGCGCTTTACGGCCGTATTTACGGCAGTCGCGCTTTACGGCCGTATTTACGGCAGTCGCGCTTTACGCCGTATTTACGACAGTCGCGCTTTACGGCCGTATTTACGGCAGTCGCGCTTTACGGCACCTTTTACGACAGTCGCGCTTTACGGCACCTTTTACGACAGTCGCGCTTTACGGCCGTATTTACGACAGTCGCGCTTTACGGCCGTATTTACGACAGTCGCGCTTTACGGCCGTATTTACGGCAGTCGCGCTTTACGGCCGTATTCACGACAGTCGCGCTTTACGGCCGTATTTACGGCAGTCGCGCTTTACGGCGTATTTACGGCAGTCGCGCTTTACGGCCGTATTTACGACAGTCGCGCTTTACGGCCGTATTTACGACAGTCGCGCTTTACGGCCGTATTTACGGCAGTCGCGATTTACGGCCGTATTTACGGCAGTCGCGCTTTACGGCCGTATTTACGACAGTCGCGCTTTACGGCCGTATTTACGACAGTCGCGCTTTACGGCCGTATTTACGACAGTCGACGCTTTACGGCACTTTACGACAGTCGCGCTTTACGGCCGTATTTACGGCAGTCGCGCTTTACGGCCGTATTTACGACAGTCGCGCTTTACGGCACCTTTTACGACAGTCGCGCTTTACGGCCGTATTTACGGCAGTCGCGCTTTACGGCCGTATTTACGGCAGTCGCGCTTTACGGCCGTATTTACGACAGTCGCGCTTTACGGCCGTATTTACGACAGTCGCGATTTACGCCGTATTTACGACAGTCGCGCTTTACGGCCGTATTTACGACAGTCGCGCTTTACGGCCGTATTTACGGCAGTCGCGCTTTACGGCCGTATTTTACGACAGTCGCGATTTACGGCCGTATTTAC
This sequence comes from Melospiza melodia melodia, assembly GCF_035770615.1. NCBI lineage: Eukaryota > Metazoa > Chordata > Aves > Passeriformes > Passerellidae > Melospiza > Melospiza melodia. The sequence continues at coordinate 27,492 of NW_026948596.1, forward strand.
GACAGTCGCGATTTACGGCCGTATTTACGACAGTCGCGCTTTACGGCCGTATTTACGACAGTCGCGCTTTACGGCCGTATTTCGACAGTCGCGATTTACGGCCGTATTTACGACAGTCGCGCTTTACGGCCGTATTTACGACAGTCGCGATTTACGGCCGTATTTACGGCAATCGCGCTTTACGGCCGTATTTACGGCAGTCGCGCTTTACGGCCGTATTTACGACAGTCGCGCTTTACGGCCGTATTTACGGCAGTCGCGCTTTACGGCCGTATTTACGACAGTCGCGATTTACGGCCGTATTTACGACAGTCGCGATTTACGGCCGTATTTCCGACAGTCGCGCTTTACGGCCGTATTTACGACAGTCGCGCTTTACGGCCGTATTTACGCAGTCGCGCTTTACGGCCGTATTTACGGCAGTCAGCGCTTACGGCACCTTTTACGACAGTCGCGCTTTACGGCCGTATTTACGACAGTCGCGCTTTTACGGCCGTATTTACGGCAGTCGCGCTTTACGGCCGTATTACGACAGTCGCGATTTACGGCCGTATTTACGACAGTCGCGCTTTACGGCCGTATTTACGACAGTCGCGCTTTACGGCCGTATTTACGACAGTCGCGCTTTACGGCACCTTTTGCGACAGTCGCGATTTACGGCCGTATTTACGACAGTCGCGCTTTACGGCCGTATTTACGGCAGTCGCGCTTTACGGCCGTATTTACGACAGTCGCGATTTACGGCCGTATTTACGACAGTCGCGCTTTACGGCCGTATTTACGGCAGTCGCGCTTTACGGCCGTATTTACGACAGTCGCGCTTTACGGCCGTATTTACGACAGTCGCGCTTTACGGCCGTATTTACGACAGTCGCGCTTTACGGCCGTATTTACGACAGTCGCGCTTTACGGCCGTATTTACGGCAGTCGCGCTTTACGGCCGTATTTACGACAGTCGCGATTTACGGCCGTATTTACGACAGTCGCGCTTTACGGCCGTATTTACGACAGTCGCGCTTTACGGCCGTATTTACGGCAGTCGCGCTTTACGGCCGTATTTACGACAGTCGCGCTTTACGCCGTATTTACGACAGTCGCGCTTTACGGCCGTATTTACGACAGTCGCGCTTTACGGCCGTATTTACGACAGTCGCGCTTACGGCACCATTTGCGACAGTCGCGCTTTACGGCCGTATTTACGACAGTCGCGCTTTACGGCCGTATTTACGACAGTCGCGATTTACGGCCGTATTTACGGCAGTCGCGATTTACGGCCGTATTTACGACAGTCGCGCTTACGGCCGTATTTACGGACAGTCGCGCTTACGGCCGTATTTACGACAGTCGCGATTTACGGCCGTATTTACGACAGTCGCGCTTTACGGCCGTATTTACGACAGTCGCGCTTTACGGCCGTATTTACGGCAGTTACGCTTTACGGCCGTATTTACGACAGTCGCGCTTTACGGCCGTATTTACGGCAGTCGCGCTTTACGGCACCTTTTACGACAGTCGCGATTTACGGCCGTATTTACGACAGTCGCGCTTTACGGCGTATTTACGAGCAGTCGCGCTTTCGGCCGTATTTACGGCAGTCGCGCTTTACGGCCGTATTTACGACAGTCGCGCTTTACGGCCGTATTTACGGACAGTCGCGCTTTACGGCCGTATTTACGGCAGTCGCGCTTTACGGCCGTATTTACGACAGTCGCGCTTTACGGCCGTATTTACGACAGTCGCGCTTTACGGCCGTATTTACGCAGTCGCGCTTTACGGCCGTATTTACGGCAGTCGCGCTTTACGGCCGTATTTACGGCAGTCGCGCTTTACGGCCGTATTTACGACAGTCGCGCTTTACGGCCGTATTTGCGACAGTCGCGCTTTACGGCCGTATTTACGCAGTCGCGCTTTACGGCACCTTTTACGACAGTCGCGCTTTACGGCCGTATTTACGACAGTCGCGCTTTACGGCCGTATTTACGGCAGTCCGCTTTACGGCCGTATTTACGACAGTCGCGCTTTACGGCCGTATTTACGATCGCTTACGTTTACCGATACGACAGTCGCGATTTACGGCCGTATTTACGACAGTCGCGCTTTACGGCCGTATTTACGACAGTCGCGATTTACGGCCGTATTTACGACAGTCGCGCTTTACGGCCGTATTTACGGCAGTCGCGCTTTACGGCCGTATTTACGACAGTCGCGCTTTACGGCCGTATTTACGACAGTCGCGCTTTACGGCCGTATTTACGACAGTCGCGCTTTAACGGCCGTATTTACGACAGTCGCGCTTTACGGCCGTATTTACGGCAGTCGCGCTTTACGGCCGTATTTACGGCAGTCGCGCTTTACGGCCGTATTTACGGCAGTCGCGCTTTACGGCCGCATTTACGACAGTCGCGATTTACGGCCGTATTTACGACAGTCGCGCTTTACGGCCGTATTTACGACAGTCACGCTTTACGGCACCTTTTGCGACAGTCGCGATTTACGGCCGTATTTACGACAGTCGCGCCTTTACGGCCGTATTTACGACATTCGCGCTTTACGGCCGTATTTACGGCAGTCGCGCTTTACGGCCGTATTTACGACAGTCGCGATTTACGGCCGTATTTACGACAGTCGCGCTTTACAGCCGTATTTACGACAGTCGCGCTTTACGGCCGTATTTACGGCAGTCGCGCTTTACGGCCGTATTTACGACAGTCGCGCTTTACGGCCGTATTTACGACAGTCGCGATTTACGGCCGTATTTACGACAGTCGCGATTTACGGCCGTATTTACGACAGTCGCGCTTACGGCCGTATTTACGACAGTCGCGCTTTACGGCCGTATTTACGACAGTCGCGATTTACGGCCGTATTTACGACAGTCGCGCTTTACGGCCGTATTTACGACAGTCGCGCTTTACGGCCGTATTTACGACAGTCGCGCTTTACGGCGTATTTACGACAGTCGCGATTTACGGCCGTATTTACGACAGTCGCGCTTTACGGCCGTATTTACGGCAGTCGCGCTTTACGGCCGTATTTACGACAGTCGCGCTTTACGGCCGTATTTACGGCAGTCGCGCTTTACGGCCGTATTTACGACAGTCGCGCTTTACGGCCGTATTTACGACAGTCGCGCTTTACGCCCGTATTTACGGCAGTCGCGCTTTACGGCCGTATTTAAGTTTGGTTTTAGGTATTTACAGTCGCGCTTTACGCGTATTTACGACAGTCGCGCTTTACGGCCGTATTTACGACAGTCGCGCTTTACGGCCGTATTTACGACAGTCGCGCTTTACGGCCGTATTTACGGCAGTCGCGCTTTACGGCCGTATTTACGGCAGTCGCGCTTTACGGCCGTATTTACGGCAGTCGCGCTTTACGGCCGTATTTACGACAGTCGCGATTTACGGCCGTATTTACGACAGTCGCGATTTACGGCCGTATTTACGACAGTCGCGCTTTACCGCCGTATTTACGGCAGTCGCGCTTTACGGCCGTATTTACGGCAGTCGCGCTTTACGGCCGTATTTGCGACAGTCGCGCTTTACGGCCGTATTTACGGCAGTCGCGCTTTACGGCACCTTTTACGACAGTCGCGCTTTACGGCCGTATTTACGACAGTCGCGCTTTACGGCCGTATTTACGGCAGTCCCGCTTTACGGCCGTATTTACGACAGTCGCGCTTTACGGCCGTATTTACGACAGTCGCGATTTACGGCCGTATTTACGACAGTCGCGCTTTACGGCCGTATTTACGACAGTCGCGCTTTACGGCCGTATTTACGGCAGTCGCGCTTTACGGCCGTATTTACGACAGTCGCGCTTTACGGCCGTATTTACGACAGTCGCGATTTACGGCCGTATTTACGACAGTCGCGATTTACGGCCGTATTTACGACAGTCGCGCTTTACGGCCGTATTTACGACAGTCGCGATTTACGGCCGTATTTACGACAGTCGCGCTTTACGGCCGTATTTACGACAGTCGCGATTTACGGCCGTATTTACGACAGTCGCGATTTACGGCCGTATTTACGGCAGTCGCGCTTTACGGCCGTATTTACGGCAGTCGCGCTTTACGGCCGTATTTACGACAGTCGCGCTTTACGGCCGTATTTACGGCAGTCGCGCTTTACGGCCGTATTTACGACAGTCGCGCTTTACGGCCGTATTTACGACAGTCGCGCTTTACGCCCGTATTTACGGCAGTCGCGCTTTACGGCCGTATTTACGGCAGTCGCGCTTTACGGCCGTATTTACGACAGTCGCGCTTTACGGCCGTATTTACGACAGTCGCGCTTTACGGCCGTATTTACGGCAGTCGCGCTTTACGGCCGTATTTACGACAGTCGCGCTTTACGGCACCTTTTGCGACAGTCGCGATTTACGGCCGTATTTACGACAGTCGCGCTTTACGGCCGTATTTACGACAGTCGCGCTTTACGGCCGTATTTACGGCAGTCGCGCTTTACGGCCGTATTTACGACAGTCGCGATTTACGGCCGTATTTACGACAGTCGCGCTTTACGGCCGTATTTACGACAGTCGCGCTTTACGGCCGTATTTACGACAGTCGCGCTTTACGGCCGTATTTACGACAGTCGCGATTTACGGCCGTATTTACGACAGTCGCGATTTACGGCCGTATTTACGACAGTCGCGCTTTACGGCCGTATTTACGACAGTCGCGATTTACGGCCGTATTTACGACAGTCGCGCTTTACGGCCGTATTTACGGCAGTCGCGCTTTACGGCACCTTTTACGACAGTCGCGCTTTACGGCCGTATTTACGACAGTCGCGCTTTACGGCCGTATTTACGACAGTCGCGCTTTACGGCCGTATTTACGACAGTCGCGCTTTACGGCCGTATTTACGGCAGTCGCGCTTTACGGCCGTATTTACGACAGTCGCGCTTTACGGCCGTATTTACGACAGTCGCGATTTACGGCCGTATTTACGACAGTCGCGCTTTACGGCCGTATTTACGACAGTCGCGCTTTACGGCACCTTTTGCGACAGTCGCGATTTACGGCCGTATTTACGACAGTCGCGCTTTACGGCCGTATTTACGACAGTCGCGCTTTACGGCCGTATTTACGGCAGTCGCGCTTTACGGCCGTATTTACGACAGTCGCGCTTTACGGCCGTATTTACGACAGTCGCGATTTACGGCCGTATTTACGGCAGTCGCGCTTTACGGCCGTATTTACGACAGTCGCGCTTTACGGCCGTATTTACGACAGTCGCGATTTACGGCCGTATTTACGACAGTCGCGCTTTACGGCCGTATTTACGACAGTCGCGCTTTACGGCACCTTTTGCGACAGTCGCGATTTACGGCCGTATTTACGACAGTCGCGCTTTACGGCCGTATTTACGACAGTCGCGCTTTACGGCCGTATTTTCGACAGTCGCGCTTTACGGCACTATTTGCGACAGTCGCGATTTACGGCCGTATTTACGACAGTCGCGCTTTACGGCCGTATTTACGACAGTCGCGATTTACGGCCGTATTTACGACAGTCGCGCTTTACGGCCGTATTTACGGCAGTCGCGCTTTACGGCACCTTTTACGACAGTCGCGCTTTACGGCCGTATTTACGACAGTCGCGCTTTACGGCCGTATTTACGGCAGTCGCGCTTTACGGCCGTATTTACGGCAGTCGCGCTTTACGGCCGTATTTACGACAGTCGCGCTTTACGGCCGTATTTACGGCAGTCGCGCTTTACGGCCGTATTTACGGCAGTCGCGCTTTACGGCACCTTTTACGACAGTCGCGCTTTACGGCCGTATTTACGACAGTCGCGCTTTACGGCCGTATTTACGACAGTCACGATTTACGGCCGTATTTACGACAGTCGCGCTTTACGGCCGTATTTACGACAGTCGCGCTTTACGGCCGTATTTACGACAGTCGCGCTTTACGGCACCTTTTGCGACAGTCGCGATTTACGGCCGTATTTACGACAGTCGCGCTTTACGGCCGTATTTACGACAGTCGCGATTTACGGCCGTATTTACGGCAGTCGCGCTTTACGGCCGTATTTACGGCAGTCGCGCTTTACGGCCGTATTTACGTCAGTCGCGCTTTACGGCCGTATTTACGACAGTCGCGATTTACGGCCGTATTTACGACAGTCGCGATTTACGGCATCTTTTGCGACAGTCGCGATTTACTGCCGTATTTACGACAGTCGCGCTTTACGGCCGTATTTACGACAGTCGCGCTTTACGGCCGTATTTACGACAGTCGCGCTTTACGGCCGTATTTACGGCAGTCGCGATTTACGGCCGTATTTACGACAGTCGCGCTTTACGGCCGTATTTACGACAGTCGCGCTTTACGGCCGTATTTACGGCAGTCGCGCTTTACGGCCGTATTTACGGCAGTCGCGCTTTACGGCCGTATTTACGACAGTCGCGCTTTACGGCCGTATTTACGACAGTCGCGCTTTACGGCCGTATTTACGACAGTCGCGCTTTACGGCCGTATTTTCGACAGTCGCGCTTTACGGCACTATTTGCGACAGTCGCGATTTACGGCCGTATTTACGACAGTCGCGCTTTACGGCCGTATTTACGACAGTCGCGCTTTACGGCCGTATTTACGGCAGTCGCGCTTTACGGCCGTATTTACGACAGTCGCGATTTACGGCCGTATTTACGACAGTCGCGCTTTACGGCCGTATTTACGACAGTCGCGCTTTACGGCCGTATTTACGACAGTCGCGCTTTACGGCCGTATTTACGACAGTCGCGCTTTACGGCCGTATTTACGACAGTCGCGCTTTACGGCCGTATTTACGACAGTCGCGCTTGACGGCCGTATTTACGACAGTCGCGCTTTACGGCCGTATTTACGGCAGTCGCGCTTTACGGCCGTATTTACGACAGTCGCGCTTTACGGCCGTATTTACGACAGTCGCGATTTACGGCCGTATTTACGACAGTCGCGCTTTACGGCCGTGTTTACGACAGTCGCGCTTTACGGCCGTATTTACGACAGTCGCGCTTTACGGCCCTATTTACGACAGTCGCGCTTTACGGCCGTATTTACGGCAGTCGCGCTTTACGGCCGTATTTACGGCAGTCGCGCTTTACGGCCGTATTTACGGCAGTCGCGCTTTACGGCCGTATTTACGGCAGTCGCGCTTTACGGCCGTATTTACGACAGTCGCGCTTTACGGCCGTATTTACGGCAGTCGCGCTTTACGGCCGTATTTACGACAGTCGCGCTTTACGGCCGTATTTACGGCAGTCGCGCTTTACGGCCGTATTTACGACAGTCGCGCTTTACAACCGTATTTACGGCAGTCGCGATTTACGGCCGTATTTACGACAGTCGCGCTTTACGGCCGTATTTACGACAGTCGCGCTTTACGGCCGTATTTACGGCAGTCGCGCTTTACGGCCGTATTTACGGCAGTCGCGCTTTACGGCCGTATTTACGACAGTCGCGCTTTACGGCCGTATTTACGACAGTCGCGCTTTACGGCCGTATTTACGGCAGTCGCGCTTTACGGCCGTATTTACGGCAGTCGCGCTTTACGGCCGTATTTACGACAGTCGCGCTTTACGGCCGTATTTACGGCAGTCGCGCTTTACGGCACCTTTTAAGACAGTCGCGCTTTACGGCCGTATTTACGACAGTCGCGTTTTACGGCCGTATTTACGGCAGTCGCGCTTTACGGCCGTATTTACGGCAGTCGCGCTTTACGGCCGTATTTACGACAGTCGCGCTTTACGGCCGTATTTACGGCAGTCGCGCTTTACGGCACCTTTTACGACAGTCGCGCTTTACGGCCGTATTTACGACAGTCGCGCTTTACGGCCGTATTTACGGCAGTCGCGCTTTACGGCCGTATTTACGACAGTCGCGATTTACGGCCGTATTTACGGCAGTCGCGATTTACGGCCGTATTTACGACAGTCGCGATTTACGGCCGTATTTACGACAGTCGCGCTTTACGGCACCTTTTGCGACAGTCGCGATTTACGGCCGTATTTACGACAGTCGCGCTTTACGGCCGTATTTACGACAGTCGCGCTTTACGCCCGTATTTACGACAGTCGCGCTTTACGGCCGTATTTACGGCAGTCGCGCTTTACGGCCGTATTTACGACAGTCGCGATTTACGGCCGTATTTACGACAGTCGCGCTTTACGGCCGTATTTACGGCAGTCGCGCTTTACGGCCGTATTTACGACAGTCGCGATTTACGGCCGTATTTACGACAGTCGCGCTTTACGGCCGTATTTACGACAGTCGCGCTTTACGGCCGTATTTTCGACAGTCGCGATTTACGGCCGTATTTACGACAGTCGCGATTTACGGCCGTATTTACGGCAGTCGCGCTTTACGGCCGTATTTACGGCAGTCGCGCTTTACGGCCGTATTTACGGCAGTCGCGATTTACGGCCGTATTTACGACAGTCGCGCTTTACGGCCGTATTTACGACAGTCGCGCTTTACGGCCGTATTTACGACAGTCGCGCTTTACGGCCGTATTTACGACAGTCGCGCTTTACGGCCGTATTTACGACAGTCGCGCTTTACGGCCGTATTTACGACAGTCGCGCTTTACGGCCGTATTTACGGCAGTCGCGCTTTACGGCCGTATTTACGACAGTCGCGCTTTACGGCCGTATTTACGACAGTCGCGCTTTTCGGCCGTATTTACGGCAGTCGCGCTTTACGGCCGTATTTACGGCAGTCGCGCTTTACGGCCGTATTTACGACAGTCGCGATTTACGGCCGTATTTACGACAGTCGCGCTTTACGGCCGTATTTACGACAGTCGCGCTTTACGGCCGTATTTACGACAGTCGCGATTTACGGCCGTATTTACGACAGTCGCGCTTTACGGCCGTATTTACGACAGTCGCGCTTTACGGCCGTATTTACGACAGTCGCGATTTACGGCCGTATTTACGGCAGTCGCGCTTTACGGCCGTATTTACGGCAGTCGCGCTTTACGGCCGTATTTACGACAGTCGCGCTTTACGGCCGTATTTACGACAGTCGCGCTTTACGGCCGTATTTACGGCAGTCGCGCTTTACGGCCGTATTTACGGCAGTCGCGCTTTACGGCACCTTTTACGACAGTCGCGCTTTACGGCACCTTTTACGACAGTCGCGCTTTACGGCCGTATTTACGACAGTCGCGCTTTACGGCCGTATTTACGACAGTCGCGCTTTACGGCCGTATTTACGGCAGTCGCGCTTTACGGCCGTATTCACGACAGTCGCGCTTTACGGCCGTATTTACGGCAGTCGCGCTTTACGGCACTTTTACGACAGTCGCGCTTTACGGCCGTATTTACGGCAGTCGCGCTTTACGGCCGTATTTACGACAGTCGCGCTTTACGGCACCTTTTACGACAGTCGCGCTTTACGGCCGTATTTACGGCAGTCGCGCTTTACGGCCGTATTTACGGCAGTCGCGCTTTACGGCCGTATTTACGGCAGTCGCGCTTTACGGCCGTATTTACGACAGTCGCGCTTTACGGCCGTATTTACGACAGTCGCGCTTTACGGCCGTATTTACGGCAGTCGCGCTTTACGGCCGTATTTACGACAGTCGCGCTTTACGGCCGTATTTACGACAGTCGCGCTTTACGGCCGTATTTACGGCAGTCGCGCTTTACGGCCGTATTTACGGCAGTCGCGCTTTACGGCCGTATTTACGGCAGTCGCGCTTTACGGCCGTATTTACGACAGTCGCGCTTTACGGCCGTATTTACGACAGTCGCGCTTTACGGCCGTATTTACGGCAGTCGCGCTTTACGGCCGTATTTACGGCAGTCGCGCTTTACGGCCGTATTTACGACAGTCGCGCTTTACGGCCGTATTTACGGCAGTCGCGCTTTACGGCACCTTTTACGACAGTCGCGCTTTACGGCCGTATTTACGACAGTCGCGTTTTACGGCCGTATTTACGGCAGTCGCGCTTTACGGCCGTATTTACGGCAGTCGCGCTTTACGGCCGTATTTACGACAGTCGCGCTTTACGGCCGTATTTACGGCAGTCGCGCTTTACGGCACCTTTTACGACAGTCGCGCTTTACGGCCGTATTTACGACAGTCGCGCTTTACGGCCGTATTTACGGCAGTCGCGCTTTACGGCCGTATTTACGACAGTCGCGATTTACGGCCGTATTTACGACAGTCGCGCTTTACGGCCGTATTTACGGCAGTCGCGATTTACGGCCGTATTTACGACAGTCGCGCTTTACGGCACCTTTTGCGACAGTCGCGATTTACGGCCGTATTTACGACAGTCGCGCTTTACGGCCGTATTTACGACAGTCGCGCTTTACGGCCGTATTTACGACAGTCGCGCTTTACGGCCGTATTTACGGCAGTCGCGCTTTACGGCCGTATTTACGACAGTCGCGATTTACGGCCGTATTTACGACAGTCGCGCTTTACGGCCGTATTTACGGCAGTCGCGCTTTACGGCCGTATTTACGACAGTCGCGATTTACGGCCGTATTTACGACAGTCGCGCTTTACGGCCGTATTTACGACAGTCGCGCTTTACGGCCGTATTTTCGACAGTCGCGATTTACGGCCGTATTTACGACAGTCGCGATTTACGGCCGTATTTACGACAGTCGCGCTTTACGGCCGTATTTACGGCAGTCGCGCTTTACGGCCGTATTTACGACAGTCGCGCTTTACGGCCGTATTTACGACAGTCGCGCTTTACGGCCGTATTTACGACAGTCGCGCTTTACGGCCGTATTTACGACAGTCGCGCTTTACGGCCGTATTTACGACAGTCGCGCTTTACGGCCGTATTTACGACAGTCGCGCTTTACGGCCGTATTTACGGCAGTCGCGCTTTACGGCCGTATTTACGACAGTCGCGCTTTACGGCCGTATTTACGACAGTCGCGCTTTACGGCCGTATTTACGGCAGTCGCGCTTTACGGCCGTATTTACGGCAGTCGCGCTTTACGGCCGTATTTACGGCAGTCGCGCTTTACGGCCGTATTTACGACAGTCGCGATTTACGGCCGTATTTACGACAGTCGCGCTTTACGGCCGTATTTACGACAGTCGCGCTTTACGGCCGTATTTACGACAGTCGCGATTTACGGCTGTATTTACGACAGTCGCGCTTTACGGCCGTATTTACGACAGTCGCGCTTTACGGCCGTATTTACGACAGTCGCGATTTACGGCCGTATTTACGGCAGTCGCGCTTTACGGCCGTATTTACGGCAGTCGCGCTTTACGGCCGTATTTACGACAGTCGCGCTTTACGGCCGTATTTACGACAGTCGCGCTTTACGGCCGTATTTACGGCAGTCGCGCTTTACGGCACCTTTTACGACAGTCGCGCTTTACGGCCGTATTTACGACAGTCGCGCTTTACGGCCGTATTTACGACAGTCGCGCTTTACGGCCGTATTTACGGCAGTCGCGCTTTACGGCCGTATTCACGACAGTCGGGCTTTACGGCCGTATTTACGGCAGTCGCGCTTTACGGCCGTATTTACGGCAGTCGCGCTTTACGGCCGTATTTACGACAGTCGCGCTTTACGGCCGTATTTACGACAGTCGCGCTTTACGGCACCTTTTACGACAGTCGCGCTTTACGGCCGTATTTACGGCAGTCGCGCTTTACGGCCGTATTTACGACAGTCGCGCTTTACGGCACCTTTTACGACAGTCGCGCTTTACGGCCGTATTTACGGCAGTCGCGCTTTACGGCCGTATTTACGGCAGTCGCGCTTTACGGCCGTATTTACGGCAGTCGCGCTTTACGGCCGTATTTACGACAGTCGCGCTTTACGGCCGTATTTACGACAGTCGCGATTTACGGCCGTATTTACGACAGTCGCGCTTTACGGCCGTATTTACGACAGTCGCGCTTTACGGCCGTATTTACGACAGTCGCGCTTTACGGCCGTATTTACGGCAGTCGCGCTTTACGGCCGTATTTACGACAGTCGCGCTTTACGGCCGTATTTACGGCAGTCGCGCTTTACGGCCGTATTTACGACAGTCGCGCTTTACGGCCGTATTTACGACAGTCGCGATTTACGGCCGTATTTACGACAGTCGCGATTTACGGCCGTATTTACGACAGTCGCGCTTTACGGCCGTATTTACGACAGTCGCGCTTTACGGCCGTATTTACGGCAGTCGCGCTTTACGGCCGTATTTACGACAGTCGCGATTTACGGCCGTATTTACGACAGTCGCGCTTTACGGCCGTATTTACGACAGCCGCGCTTTACGGCCGTATTTACGACAGTCGCGCTTTACGGCCGTATTTACGACAGTCGCGATTTACGGCCGTATTTACGACAGTCGCGCTTTACGGCCGTATTTACGACAGTCGCGCTTTACGGCCGTATTTACGGCAGTCGCGCTTTACGGCCGTATTTACGGCAGTCGCGCTTTACGGCCGTATTTACGACAGTCGCGATTTACGGCCGTATTTACGGCAATCGCGCTTTACGGCCGTATTTACGGCAGTCGCGCTTTACGGCCGTATTTACGACAGTCGCGCTTTACGGCCGTATTTACGGCAGTCGCGCTTTACGGCCGTATTTACGACAGTCGCGATTTACGGCCGTATTTACGACAGTCGCGATTTACGGCCGTATTTACGACAGTCGCGCTTTACGGCACCATTTGCGACAGTCGCGCTTTACGGCCGTATTTACGACAGTCGCGCTTTACGGCCGTATTTACGACAGTCGCGATTTACGGCCGTATTTACGGCAGTCGCGATTTACGGCCGTATTTACGACAGTCGCGCTTTACGGCCGTATTTACGACAGTCGCGATTTACGGCCGTATTTACGACAGTCGCGCTTTACGGCCGTATTTACGACAGTCGCGCTTTACGGCCGTATTTACGACAGTCGCGCTTTACGGCCGTATTTACGACAGTCGCGCTTTACGGCCGTATTTACGGCAGTCACGCTTTACGGCCGTATTTACGACAGTCGCGCTTTACGGCCGTATTTACGGCAGTCGCGCTTTACGGCCGTATTTACGACAGTCGCGCTTTACGGCCGTATTTACGACAGTCGCGCTTTACGGCCGTATTTACGACAGTCGCGCTTTACGGCCGTATTTACGACAGTCGCGATTTACGGCCGTATTTACGACAGTCGCGCTTTACGGCCGTATTTACGACAGTCGCGCTTTACGGCCGTATTTACGGCAGTCACGCTTTACGGCCGTATTTACGGCAGTCGCGCTTTACGGCCGTATTTACGACAGTCGCGCTTTACGGCCGTATTTACGGCAGTCGCGCTTTACGGCCGTATTTACGACAGTCGCGATTTACGGCCGTATTTACGACAGTCGCGCTTTACGGCCGTATTTACGACAGTCGCGCTTTACGGCCGTATTTACGGCAGTCGCGCTTTACGGCACCTTTTACGACAGTCGCGCTTTACGGCCGTATTTACGACAGTCGCGCTTTACGGCCGTATTTACGACAGTCGCGCTTTACGGCCGTATTTACGACAGTCGCGCTTTACGGCCGTATTTACGGCAGTCGCGCTTTACGGCCGTATTTACGGCAGTCGCGCTTTACGGCCGTATTTACGACAGTCGCGCTTTACAGCCGTATTTACGGCAGTCGCGCTTTACGGCACCTTTTAGGACAGTCGCGCTTTACGGCACCTTTTACGACAGTCGCGCTTTACGGCCGTATTTACGACAGTCGCGCTTTACGGCCGTATTTACGACAGTCGCGCTTTACGGCCGTATTTACGACAGTCGCGCTTTACGGCCGTATTTACGGCAGTCGCGCTTTACGGCCGTATTCACGACAGTCGCGCTTTACGGCCGTATTTACGACAGTCGCGATTTACGGCCGTATTTACGACAGTCGCGCTTTACGGCCGTATTTACGACAGTCGCGCTTTACGGCCGTATTTACGGCAGTCGCGCTTTACGGCCGTATTTACGACAGTCGCGATTTACGGCCGTATTTACGACAGTCGCGCTTTACGGCCGTATTTACGGCAGTCGCCCTTTACGGCCGTATTTACGACAGTCGCGCTTTACGGCCGTATTTACGACAGTCGCGATTTACGGCCGTATTTACGACAGTCGCGCTTTACGGCCGTATTTACGACAGTCGCGCTTTACGGCCGTATTTACGGCAGTCGCGCTTTACGGCCGTATTTACGGCAGTCGCGCTTTACGGCCGTATTTACGGCAGTCGCGCTTTACGGCCGTATTTACGACAGTCGCGCTTTACGGTAGTATTTACGACAGTCGCGCTTTACGGCCGTATTTACGGCAGTCGCGCTTTACGGCCGTATTTACGACAGTCGCGCTTTACGGCCGTATTTACGACAGTCGCGCTTTACGGCCGTATTTACGGCAGTCGCGCTTTACGGCCGTATTTACGGCAGTCGCGCTTTACGGCCGTATTTACGGCAGTCGCGCTTTACGGCCGTATTTACGACAGTCGCGATTTACGGCCGTATTTACGACAGTCGCGCTTTACGGCCGTATTTACGACAGTCGCGCTTTACGGCCGTATTTACGACAGTCGCGATTTACGGCCGTATTTACGACAGTCGCGCTTTACGGCCGTATTTACGACAGTCGCGCTTTACGGCCGTATTTACGGCAGTCGCGCTTTACGGCCGTATTTACGACAGTCGCGCTTTACGGCCGTATTTACGGCAGTCGCGCTTTACGGCCGTATTTACGACAGTCGCGCTTTACGGCCGTATTTACGGCAGTCGCGCTTTACGGCACCTTTTACGACAGTCGCGCTTTACGGCACCTTTTACGACAGTCGCGCTTTACGGCCGTATTTACGACAGTCGCGCTTTACGGCCGTATTTACGACAGTCGCGCTTTACGGCCGTATTTACGGCAGTCGCGCTTTACGGCCGTATTCACGACAGTCGCGCTTTACGGCCGTATTTACGGCAGTCGCGCTTTACGGCCGTATTTACGGCTGTCGCGCTTTACGGCCGTATTTACGACAGTCGCGCTTTACGGCCGTATTTACGACAGTCGCGCTTTACGGCACCTTTTACGACAGTCGCGCTTTACGGCCGTATTTACGACAGTCGCGCTTTACGGCCGTATTTACGGCAGTCGCGCTTTACGGCCGTATTTACGGCAGTCGCGATTTACGGCCGTATTTACGGCAGTCGCGCTTTACGGCCGTATTTACGACAGTCGCGCTTTACGGCCGTATTTACGACAGTCGCGCTTTACGGCCGTATTTACGACAGTCGCGCTTTACGGCACCTTTTACGACAGTCGCGCTTTACGGCCGTATTTACGGCAGTCGCGCTTTACGGCCGTATTTACGACAGTCGCGCTTTACGGCACCTTTTACGACAGTCGCGCTTTACGGCCGTATTTACGGCAGTCGCGCTTTACGGCCGTATTTACGGCAGTCGCGCTTTACGGCCGTATTTACGACAGTCGCGCTTTACGGCCGTATTTACGACAGTCGCGATTTACGGCCGTATTTACGACAGTCGCGATTTACGGCCGTATTTACGACAGTCGCGCTTTACGGCCGTATTTACGACAGTCGCGCTTTACGGCCGTATTTACGGCAGTCGCGCTTTACGGCCGTATTTACGACAGTCGCGATTTACGGCCGTATTTACGACAGTCGCGCTTTACGGCCGTATTTACGACAGTCGCGATTTACGGCCGTATTTACGACAGTCGCGCTTTACGGCCGTATTTACGACAGTCGCGCTTTACGGCCGTATTTACGGCAGTCGCGCTTTACGGCCGTATTTACGGCAGTCGCGCTTTACGGCCGTATTTACGACAGTCGCGATTTACGGCCGTATTTACGGCAATCGCGCTTTACGGCCGTATTTACGGCAGTCGCGCTTTACGGCCGTATTTACGGCAGTCGCGCTTTACGGCCGTATTTACGACAGTCGCGATTTACGGCCGTATTTACGACAGTCGCGATTTACGGCCGTATTTACGACAGTCGCGCTTTACGGCCGTATTTACGGCAGTCGCGCTTTACGGCCGTATTTACGGCAGTCGCGCTTTACGGCACCTTTTACGACAGTCGCGCTTTACGGCCGTATTTACGACAGTCGCGCTTTACGGCCGTATTTACGGCAGTCGCGCTTTACGGCCGTATTTACGGCAGTCGCGCTTTACGGCCGTATTTACGACAGTCGCGATTTACGGCCGTATTTACGACAGTCGCGCTTTACGGCCGTATTTACGGCAGTCGCGCTTTACGGCCGTATTTACGACAGTCGCGCTTTACGGCCGTATTTACGACAGTCGCGCTTTACGGCCGTATTTACGACAGTCGCGCTTTACGGCCGTATTTACGACAGTCGCGCTTTACGGCCGTATTTACGGCAGTCGCGCTTTACGGCCGTATTTACGACAGTCGCGCTTTACGGCCGTATTTACGACAGTCGCGCTTTACGGCCGTATTTACGACAGTCGCGCTTTACGGCACCATTTGCGACAGTCGCGCTTTACGGCCGTATTTACGACAGTCGCGCTTTACGGCCGTATTTACGACAGTCGCGATTTACGGCCGTATTTACGGCAGTCGCGATTTACGGCCGTATTTACGACAGTCGCGCTTTACGGCCGTATTTACGACAGTCGCGATTTACGGCCGTATTTACGACAGTCGCGCTTTACGGCCGTATTTACGACAGTCGCGCTTTACGGCCGTATTTACGACAGTCGCGCTTTACGGCCGTATTTACGACAGTCGCGCTTTACGGCCGTATTTACGGCAGTCGCGCTTTACGGCCGTATTTACGACAGTCGCGCTTTACGGCCGTATTTACGGCAGTCGCGCTTTACGGCACCTTTTACGACAGTCGCGCTTTACGGCCGTATTTACGACAGTCGCGCTTTACGGCCGTATTTACGACAGTCGCGCTTTACGGCCGTATTTACGACAGTCGCGATTTACGGCCGTATTTACGACAGTCGCGCTTTACGGCCGTATTTACGACAGTCGCGCTTTACGGCCGTATTTACGGCAGTCGCGCTTTACCGCCGTATTTACGGCAGTCGCGCTTTACGGCCGTATTTACGACAGTCGCGCTTTACGGCCGTATTTACGGCAGTCGCGCTTTACGGCCGTATTTACGACAGTCGCGATTTACGGCCGTATTTACGACAGTTGCGCTTTACGGCCGTATTTACGACAGTCGCGCTTTACGGCCGTATTTACGGCAGTCGCGCTTTACGGCACCTTTTACGACAGTCGCGCTTTACGGCCGTATTTACGACAGTCGCGCTTTACGGCCGTATTTACGACAGTCGCGCTTTACGGCCGTATTTACGACAGTCGCGCTTTACGGCCGTATTTACGGCAGTCGCGCTTTACGGCCGTATTTACGACAGTCGCGCTTTACGGCCGTATTTACGGCAGTCGCGCTTTACGGCACCTTTTACGACAGTCGCGCTTTACGGCCGTATTTACGACAGTCGCGCTTTACGGCCGTATTTACGGCAGTCGCGCTTTACGGCCGTATTTACGGCAGTCGCGCTTTACGGCCGTATTTACGGCAGTCGCGCTTTACGGCACCTTTTACGACAGTCGCGCTTTACGGCCGTATTTACGACAGTCGCGCTTTACGGCCGTATTTACGGCAGTCGCGCTTTACGGCCGTATTTACGACAGTCGCGATTTACGGCCGTATTTACGACAGTCGCGCTTTACGGCCGTATTTACGACAGTCGCGCTTTACGGCCGTATTTACGACAGTCGCGCTTTACGGCACCTTTTGCGACAGTCGCGATTTACGGCCGTATTTACGACAGTCGCGCTTTACGGCCGTATTTACGACAGTCGCGCTTTACGGCCGTATTTACGGCAGTCGCGCTTTACGGCCGTATTTACGACAGTCGCGCTTTACGGCCGTATTTACGACAGTCGCGCTTTACGGCCGTATTTACGGCAGTCGCGCTTTACGGCCGTATTTACGACAGTCGCGCTTTACGGCCGTATTTACGACAGTCGCGATTTTCGGCCGTATTTACGACAGTCGCGCTTTACGGCCGTATTTACGACAGTCGCGATTTACGGCCGTATTTACGACAGTCGCGATTTACGGCCGTATTTACGACAGTCGCGCTTTACGGCCGTATTTACGACAGTCGCGATTTACGGCCGTATTTACGACAGTCGCGCTTTACGGCCGTATTTACGACAGTCGCGCTTTACGGCCGTATTTACGGCAGTCGCGCTTTACGGCCGTATTTACGGCAGTCGCGCTTTACGGCCGTATTTACGACAGTCGCGATTTACGGCCGTATTTACGGCAATCGCGCTTTACGGCCGTATTTACGGCAGTCGCGCTTTACGGCCGTATTTACGACAGTCGCGCTTTACGGCCGTATTTACGGCAGTCGCGCTTTACGGCCGTATTTACGACAGTCGCGATTTACGGCCGTATTTACGACAGTCGCGATTTACGGCCGTATTTACGACAGTCGCGCTTTACGGCACCATTTGCGACAGTCGCGCTTTACGGCCGTATTTACGACAGTCGCGCTTTACGGCCGTATTTACGACAGTCGCGATTTACGGCCGTATTTACGGCAGTCGCGATTTACGGCCGTATTTACGACAGTCGCGCTTTACGGCCGTATTTACGACAGTCGCGATTTACGGCCGTATTTACGACAGTCGCGCTTTACGGCCGTATTTACGACAGTCGCGCTTTACGGCCGTATTTACGACAGTCGCGCTTTACGGCCGTATTTACGACAGTCGCGCTTTACGGCCGTATTTACGGCAGTCACGCTTTACGGCCGTATTTACGACAGTCGCGCTTTACGGCCGTATTTACGGCAGTCGCGCTTTACGGCCGTATTTACGACAGTCGCGCTTTACGGCCGTATTTACGACAGTCGCGCTTTACGGCCGTATTTACGACAGTCGCGCTTTACGGCCGTATTTACGACAGTCGCGATTTACGGCCGTATTTACGACAGTCGCGCTTTACGGCCGTATTTACGACAGTCGCGCTTTACGGCCGTATTTACGGCAGTCACGCTTTACGGCCGTATTTACGGCAGTCGCGCTTTACGGCCGTATTTACGACAGTCGCGCTTTACGGCCGTATTTACGGCAGTCGCGCTTTACGGCCGTATTTACGACAGTCGCGATTTACGGCCGTATTTACGACAGTCGCGCTTTACGGCCGTATTTACGACAGTCGCGCTTTACGGCCGTATTT
Organism: Melospiza melodia melodia; assembly: GCF_035770615.1. Classification (NCBI taxonomy): domain Eukaryota; kingdom Metazoa; phylum Chordata; class Aves; order Passeriformes; family Passerellidae; genus Melospiza; species Melospiza melodia. The sequence continues at coordinate 46,698 of NW_026948596.1, forward strand.
ACGGCAGTCGCGCTTTACGGCACCTTTTACGACAGTCGCGCTTTACGGCCGTATTTACGACAGTCGCGCTTTACGGCCGTATTTACGACAGTCGCGCTTTACGGCCGTATTTACGACAGTCGCGCTTTACGGCCGTATTTACGGCAGTCGCGCTTTACGGCCGTATTTACGGCAGTCGCGCTTTACGGCCGTATTTACGACAGTCGCGCTTTACAGCCGTATTTACGGCAGTCGCGCTTTACGGCACCTTTTAGGACAGTCGCGCTTTACGGCACCTTTTACGACAGTCGCGCTTTACGGCCGTATTTACGACAGTCGCGCTTTACGGCCGTATTTACGACAGTCGCGCTTTACGGCCGTATTTACGACAGTCGCGCTTTACGGCCGTATTTACGGCAGTCGCGCTTTACGGCCGTATTCACGACAGTCGCGCTTTACGGCCGTATTTACGACAGTCGCGATTTACGGCCGTATTTACGACAGTCGCGCTTTACGGCCGTATTTACGACAGTCGCGCTTTACGGCCGTATTTACGGCAGTCGCGCTTTACGGCCGTATTTACGACAGTCGCGATTTACGGCCGTATTTACGACAGTCGCGCTTTACGGCCGTATTTACGGCAGTCGCCCTTTACGGCCGTATTTACGACAGTCGCGCTTTACGGCCGTATTTACGACAGTCGCGATTTACGGCCGTATTTACGACAGTCGCGCTTTACGGCCGTATTTACGACAGTCGCGCTTTACGGCCGTATTTACGGCAGTCGCGCTTTACGGCCGTATTTACGGCAGTCGCGCTTTACGGCCGTATTTACGGCAGTCGCGCTTTACGGCCGTATTTACGACAGTCGCGCTTTACGGTAGTATTTACGACAGTCGCGCTTTACGGCCGTATTTACGGCAGTCGCGCTTTACGGCCGTATTTACGACAGTCGCGCTTTACGGCCGTATTTACGACAGTCGCGCTTTACGGCCGTATTTACGGCAGTCGCGCTTTACGGCCGTATTTACGGCAGTCGCGCTTTACGGCCGTATTTACGGCAGTCGCGCTTTACGGCCGTATTTACGACAGTCGCGATTTACGGCCGTATTTACGACAGTCGCGCTTTACGGCCGTATTTACGACAGTCGCGCTTTACGGCCGTATTTACGACAGTCGCGATTTACGGCCGTATTTACGACAGTCGCGCTTTACGGCCGTATTTACGACAGTCGCGCTTTACGGCCGTATTTACGGCAGTCGCGCTTTACGGCCGTATTTACGACAGTCGCGCTTTACGGCCGTATTTACGGCAGTCGCGCTTTACGGCCGTATTTACGACAGTCGCGCTTTACGGCCGTATTTACGGCAGTCGCGCTTTACGGCACCTTTTACGACAGTCGCGCTTTACGGCACCTTTTACGACAGTCGCGCTTTACGGCCGTATTTACGACAGTCGCGCTTTACGGCCGTATTTACGACAGTCGCGCTTTACGGCCGTATTTACGGCAGTCGCGCTTTACGGCCGTATTCACGACAGTCGCGCTTTACGGCCGTATTTACGGCAGTCGCGCTTTACGGCCGTATTTACGGCTGTCGCGCTTTACGGCCGTATTTACGACAGTCGCGCTTTACGGCCGTATTTACGACAGTCGCGCTTTACGGCACCTTTTACGACAGTCGCGCTTTACGGCCGTATTTACGACAGTCGCGCTTTACGGCCGTATTTACGGCAGTCGCGCTTTACGGCCGTATTTACGGCAGTCGCGATTTACGGCCGTATTTACGGCAGTCGCGCTTTACGGCCGTATTTACGACAGTCGCGCTTTACGGCCGTATTTACGACAGTCGCGCTTTACGGCCGTATTTACGACAGTCGCGCTTTACGGCACCTTTTACGACAGTCGCGCTTTACGGCCGTATTTACGGCAGTCGCGCTTTACGGCCGTATTTACGACAGTCGCGCTTTACGGCACCTTTTACGACAGTCGCGCTTTACGGCCGTATTTACGGCAGTCGCGCTTTACGGCCGTATTTACGGCAGTCGCGCTTTACGGCCGTATTTACGACAGTCGCGCTTTACGGCCGTATTTACGACAGTCGCGATTTACGGCCGTATTTACGACAGTCGCGATTTACGGCCGTATTTACGACAGTCGCGCTTTACGGCCGTATTTACGACAGTCGCGCTTTACGGCCGTATTTACGGCAGTCGCGCTTTACGGCCGTATTTACGACAGTCGCGATTTACGGCCGTATTTACGACAGTCGCGCTTTACGGCCGTATTTACGACAGTCGCGATTTACGGCCGTATTTACGACAGTCGCGCTTTACGGCCGTATTTACGACAGTCGCGCTTTACGGCCGTATTTACGGCAGTCGCGCTTTACGGCCGTATTTACGGCAGTCGCGCTTTACGGCCGTATTTACGACAGTCGCGATTTACGGCCGTATTTACGGCAATCGCGCTTTACGGCCGTATTTACGGCAGTCGCGCTTTACGGCCGTATTTACGGCAGTCGCGCTTTACGGCCGTATTTACGACAGTCGCGATTTACGGCCGTATTTACGACAGTCGCGATTTACGGCCGTATTTACGACAGTCGCGCTTTACGGCCGTATTTACGGCAGTCGCGCTTTACGGCCGTATTTACGGCAGTCGCGCTTTACGGCACCTTTTACGACAGTCGCGCTTTACGGCCGTATTTACGACAGTCGCGCTTTACGGCCGTATTTACGGCAGTCGCGCTTTACGGCCGTATTTACGGCAGTCGCGCTTTACGGCCGTATTTACGACAGTCGCGATTTACGGCCGTATTTACGACAGTCGCGCTTTACGGCCGTATTTACGGCAGTCGCGCTTTACGGCCGTATTTACGACAGTCGCGCTTTACGGCCGTATTTACGACAGTCGCGCTTTACGGCCGTATTTACGACAGTCGCGCTTTACGGCCGTATTTACGACAGTCGCGCTTTACGGCCGTATTTACGGCAGTCGCGCTTTACGGCCGTATTTACGACAGTCGCGCTTTACGGCCGTATTTACGACAGTCGCGCTTTACGGCCGTATTTACGACAGTCGCGCTTTACGGCACCATTTGCGACAGTCGCGCTTTACGGCCGTATTTACGACAGTCGCGCTTTACGGCCGTATTTACGACAGTCGCGATTTACGGCCGTATTTACGGCAGTCGCGATTTACGGCCGTATTTACGACAGTCGCGCTTTACGGCCGTATTTACGACAGTCGCGATTTACGGCCGTATTTACGACAGTCGCGCTTTACGGCCGTATTTACGACAGTCGCGCTTTACGGCCGTATTTACGACAGTCGCGCTTTACGGCCGTATTTACGACAGTCGCGCTTTACGGCCGTATTTACGGCAGTCGCGCTTTACGGCCGTATTTACGACAGTCGCGCTTTACGGCCGTATTTACGGCAGTCGCGCTTTACGGCACCTTTTACGACAGTCGCGCTTTACGGCCGTATTTACGACAGTCGCGCTTTACGGCCGTATTTACGACAGTCGCGCTTTACGGCCGTATTTACGACAGTCGCGATTTACGGCCGTATTTACGACAGTCGCGCTTTACGGCCGTATTTACGACAGTCGCGCTTTACGGCCGTATTTACGGCAGTCGCGCTTTACGGCCGTATTTACGACAGTCGCGATTTACGGCCGTATTTACGACAGTTGCGCTTTACGGCCGTATTTACGACAGTCGCGCTTTACGGCCGTATTTACGGCAGTCGCGCTTTACGGCACCTTTTACGACAGTCGCGCTTTACGGCCGTATTTACGACAGTCGCGCTTTACGGCCGTATTTACGACAGTCGCGCTTTACGGCCGTATTTACGACAGTCGCGCTTTACGGCCGTATTTACGGCAGTCGCGCTTTACGGCCGTATTTACGACAGTCGCGCTTTACGGCCGTATTTACGGCAGTCGCGCTTTACGGCACCTTTTACGACAGTCGCGCTTTACGGCCGTATTTACGACAGTCGCGCTTTACGGCCGTATTTACGGCAGTCGCGCTTTACGGCCGTATTTACGGCAGTCGCGCTTTACGGCACCTTTTACGACAGTCGCGCTTTACGGCCGTATTTACGACAGTCGCGCTTTACGGCCGTATTTACGGCAGTCGCGCTTTACGGCCGTATTTACGACAGTCGCGATTTACGGCCGTATTTACGACAGTCGCGCTTTACGGCCGTATTTACGACAGTCGCGCTTTACGGCCGTATTTACGACAGTCGCGCTTTACGGCACCTTTTGCGACAGTCGCGATTTACGGCCGTATTTACGACAGTCGCGCTTTACGGCCGTATTTACGACAGTCGCGCTTTACGGCCGTATTTACGGCAGTCGCGCTTTACGGCCGTATTTACGACAGTCGCGCTTTACGGCCGTATTTACGACAGTCGCGCTTTACGGCCGTATTTACGGCAGTCGCGCTTTACGGCCGTATTTACGACAGTCGCGCTTTACGGCCGTATTTACGACAGTCGCGATTTTCGGCCGTATTTACGACAGTCGCGCTTTACGGCCGTATTTACGACAGTCGCGATTTACGGCCGTATTTACGACAGTCGCGATTTACGGCCGTATTTACGACAGTCGCGCTTTACGGCCGTATTTACGACAGTCGCGATTTACGGCCGTATTTACGACAGTCGCGCTTTACGGCCGTCTTTACGGCAGTCGCGCTTTACGTCCGTCTTTACGGCAGTCGCGCTTTACGGCCGTATTTACGACAGTCGCGCTTTACGGCCGTATTTACGACAGTCGCGATTTACGGCCGTATGTACGACAGTCGCGCTTTACGGCCGTATTTACGACAGTCGCGCTTTACGGCCGTATTTACGGCAGTCGCGCTTTACGGCCGTATTTACGACAGTCGCGCTTTACGGCCGTATTTACGACAGTCGCGCTTTACGGCCGTATTTACGACAGTCGCGCTTTACGGCCGTATTTACGGCAGTCGCGCTTTACGGCCGTATTTACGACAGTCGCGCTTTACGGCCGTATTTACGACAGTCGCGATTTACGGCCGTATTTACGACAGTCGCGCTTTACGGCCGTATTTACGACGGTCGCGCTTTACGGCCGTATTTACGACAGTCGCGCTTTACGGCCGTATTTACGGCAGTCGCGCTTTACGGCACCTTTTACGACAGTCGCGCTTTACGGCCGTATTTACGGCAGTCGCGCTTTACGGCCGTATTTACGGCAGTCGCGCTTTACGGCCGTATTTACGGCAGTCGCGCTTTACGGCCGTATTTACGACAGTCGCGCTTTACGGCCGTATTTACGGCAGTCGCGCTTTACGGCACCTTTTACGACAGTCGCGCTTTACGGCCGTATTTACGACAGTCGCGCTTTACGGCCGTATTTACGGCAGTCGCGCTTTACGGCCGTATTTACGACAGTCGCGATTTACGGCCGTATTTACGACAGTCGCGATTTACGGCCGTATTTACGACAGTCGCGCTTTACGGCCGTATTTACGACAGTCGCGCTTTACGGCACCTTTTGCGACAGTCGCGATTTACGGCCGTATTTACGACAGTCGCGCTTTACGGCCGTATTTACGACAGTCGCGCTTTACGGCCGTATTTACGGCAGTCGCGCTTTACGGCCGTATTTACGACAGTCGCGATTTACGGCCGTATTTACGACAGTCGCGCTTTACGGCCGTATTTACGACAGTCGCGATTTACGGCCCTATTTACAACAGTCGCGCTTTACGGCCGTATTTACGACAGTCGCGCTTTACGGCCGTATTTACGACAGTCGCGCTTTACGGCCGTATTTACTACAGGCGCGCTTTTCGGCACCTTTTACGACAGTCGCGATTTACGGCCGTATTTACGACCGCCGCGCTTTACGGCAGTATTTACGACAGTCGCGCTTTACGGCCGTATTTACGGCAGTCGCGCTTTACGGCCGTATTTACGACAGTCGCGCTTTACGGCCGTATTTACGGCAGTCGCGCTTTACGGCCATATTTACGACAGTCGCGCTTTACGGCCGTCTTTACGACAGTCGCGCTTTACGGCCGTATTTACGATAGTCGCGCTTTACGGCACCTTTTACGACAGTCGCGCTTAACGGCACCTTTAACGACAGTCGCGCTTTACGGCCGTATTTTCGATAGTCGCGCTTTACGGCACCTTTTACGACAGTGGCGCTTTACGGCCGTATTTACGACAGTCGCGCTTTACGGCACCTTTTACGACGGTCGCGCTTTACGGCACCTTTTACGACAGTCGCGCTTTACGGCCGTATTTACGACAGTCGCGCTTTACGGCACCTTTTACGACAGTCGCGCTTTACGGCACCTTTTACGACAGTCGCGATTTACGGCACCTTTTACGACAGTCGCGATTTACGGCCGTATTTACGACAGTCGCGCTTTACGGCCGTATTTACGGCAGTCGCGCTTTACGGCCGTATTTACGGCAGTCGCGCTTTACGGCCGTATTTACGACAGTCGCGGTTTACGGCCGTATTTACGGCAGTCGCGCTTTACGGCACCTTTTACGACAGTCGCGCTTTACGGCCGTATTTACGACAGTCGCGCTTAACGGCCGTATTTACGACAGTCGCGCTTTACGGCACCTTTTACGACAGTCGCGCTTTACGGCAGCATTTACGACAGTCGCGCTTTACGGCCGTATTTACGACAGTCGCGCTTTAAGTCCGTATTTACGACAGTCGCGCTTTACGGCCGTATTTACGACAGTCGCGCTTTACGGCCGTATTTACGACAGTCGCGCTTTACGGCCGTATTTACGACAGTCGCGCTTTACGGCACCTTTTACGACAGTCGCGCTTTACGGCAGTCTTTACGACAGTCGCGCTTTACGGCACCTTTTACGACAGTCGCGATTTACGGCCGTATTTACGACAGTCGCGCTTTACGGCCGTATTTACGACAGTCGCGCTTTACGGCCGTATTTACGGCAGTCGCGCTTTACGGCCGTATTTACGACAGTCGCGCTTTACGGCACCTTTTACGACAGTCGCGCTTTACGGCCGTATTTACGACAGTCGCGCTTTACGGCCGTATTTACGACAGTCGCGCTTTACGGCACCTTTTACGACCGTCGCGATTTACGGCCGTATTTACGACAGTCGCGCTTTACGGCCGTATTTACGACAGTCGCGCTTTACGGCACCTTTTACGACAGTCGCAATTTACGGCACCTTTTACGACAGTCGCGATTTACGGCACCTTTTACGACAGTCGCGATTTACGGCCGTATTTACGACAGTCGCGCTTTACGGCCGTATTTACGACAGCCGCGATTAACGGCCGTATTTACGACAGTCGCGCTTTACGGCACCTTTTACGACAGTCGCGCTTTACGGCCGTATTTACGACAGTCGCGCTTTACGGCCGTATTTACGACAGTCGCGCTTTACGACACCTTTTACGACAGTCGCGCTTTACGGCACCTTTTACGACAGTCGCGCTTTACGGCACCTTTTACGACAGTCGCGCTTTACGGCCGTATTTACGACAGTCGCGCTTTACGGCCGTATTTACGACAGTCGCGCTTTGCGGCACCTTTTACGACAGTGCGCGACTGTCGTAAATATGGCCGTAAATCGCGACTGTCGTAAATACGGCCGTAAAGCGCGACTGTCGTAAATACGGCCGTAAAGCGCGACTGTCGTAAATACTGCCGTAAAGCGCGACTGTCGTAAAAGGTGCCGTAAAGCGCGACTGTCGTAAATACGGCCGTAAAGCGCGACAGCATGGTACCATCGTCTTTAGCGTCTTTTGTGGTCTAGATGGAAGTAGAAAGCTTTTCCACTATGTCTGGCAGGGAGAAACTGTGCCAACACAGAAAACAACTCCCACCGTGGTCGAGAGGATACACGGATGTCTGCCAGGTGTTTTGCAGGGAGAAAAGAAAAGGTGTCCAAAACAGCTTCCAATCCAATGTTCATGTGATTGGAAAACTCAGGAGAGTGCAAAGGTACTGTTTTCTATCAGTTGGCAAGCTGCACACACAATCCCAGTCTTGTACAGATTCCCTCTTCACCTTTCCGAAGCTGCCGCTTTCGCCCGCTCCAGGGGACGAAAAAGAGCCTTTTTCGCGCAAAGACGATTGTGCCGCTCACAGTGCTCTCCTTAGCGCGGCTTCTCCGAAAGACGCCCGGGAGCAGCACTTTGCTCCGGACAGCATGGTACCATCGTCTTTAGCTTCTTTTGGGGTCCACATCGTAGCATAATACTTTTCCACTATGTCTGGCAGGGAGAAACTCTGCCAGCACAGAAAACAACTCCCACAGTGGTCGAGGGGATGCACGGAGGTCTGCCAGGTGTTTTGCAGGGAGAAAAGCAAAGGTGTCCAAAACAGCTTCCAATCGAATGTTCATGTGATTGGAAACAACAGGAGAGTGCAAAAGTACTGTTTTCTATCATTTGGCAAGCTGCGCACACAATCCCAGTGTTGTACAGCTTCCTTCTTCACCTTTCCGAAGCTGCCGCTTTCGCCCGCTCCAGGAGACGAAAAAGAGCCTTCTTCGCGCAAAGACGATTGTGCCGCTCACAGTGCTCTCCTTAGCGCGGCTTCTCCGAAAGACGCCCGGGAGCAGCACTTTGCTCCGGACAGCATGGTACCATCGTCTTTAGCGTCTTTTGTGGTCTACATGGAAGTAGAAAGCTTTTCCACTATGTCTGGCAGGGAGAAACTGTGCCAGCACAGAAAACAACTCCCACCGTGGTCGAGAGGATACACGGAGGTCTGCCAGGTGTTTTGCAGGGAGAAAAGAAAAGGTGTCCAAAACAGCTTCCAATCGAATGTTCATGTGATTGGAAAAAACAGGAGAGTACAAAAGTACTGTTTTCTATCATTTGGCAAGCTGCGCACACGATCCCAGTGTTGTACAGCTTCCTTCTTCACCTTTCCGAAGCTGCCGCTTTCGCCCGCTCCAGGAGACGAAAAAGAGCCTTCTTCGCGCAAAGACGATTGTGCCGCTCACAGTGCTCTCCTTAGCACGGCTTCTCCGAAAGACGCCCAGGAGCAGCACTTTGCTCCGGACAGCATGGTACCATCGTCTTTAGCGTCTTTTGTGGTCTACATGGAAGTAGAAAGCTTTTCCACTATGTCTGGCAGGGAGAAACTGTGCCAGCACAGAAAACAACTCCCACCGTGGTCGAGAGGATACACGGAGGTCTGCCAGGTGTTTTGCAGGGAGAAAAGAAAAGGTGTCCAAAACAGCTTCCAATCGAATGTTCATGTGATTGGAAAAGTCAGGAGAGTGCAAAGGTACTGTTTTCTATCAGTTGGCAAGGTGCGCACACAATCCCAGTGTTGTACAGCTTCCTTCTTCACCTTTCCGAAGCTGCCGCATTCGCCCGCTCCAGGAGACGAAAAAGAGCCTTCTTCGCGCAAAGACGATTGTGCCGCTCACAGTGCTCTCCTTAGCGCGGCTTCTCCGAAAGACGGCCGGGAGCGGCGCTTAGCTCCAGAGAGCACTGTACCTTCGTCTTTAGCGTCTCTTCTCGTCTACATCTTAGCCAAAGCTTTTCCACTATGTCTGGCAGGGAGAAACTGTGCCAGCATAGAAAACAACTCCCACCGTGGTCGAGAGGATACACGGAGATCTGCCAGGTGTTTTGCAGGGAGAAAAGAAAAGGTGTCCAAAACAGCTTCCAATCGAATGTTCATGTGATTGGAAACAACAGGAGAGTGCAAAAGTACTGTTTTCTATCAGTTGGCAAGCTGCACACACAATCCCAGTCTTATACAGCTTCCCTCTTCACCTTTCCGAAGCTGCCACTTTCGCCCGCTCCAGGAGACGAAAAAGAGCCTTCTTCGCGCAAAGACGATTGTGCCGCTCACAGTGCTCTCCTTAGCGCGGCTTCTCCGAAAGACGGCCGGGAGCGGCGCTTAGCTCCAGAGAGCACTGTACCTTCGTCTTTAGCGTCTCTTCTCGTCTACATCTTAGCCAAAGCTTTTCCACTATGTCTGGCAGGGAGAAACTGTGCCAGCATAGAAAACAACTCCCACCGTGGTCGAGAGGATACACGCAGGTCTGCCAGGTGTTTTGCAGGGAGAAAAGAAAAGGTGTCCAAAACAGCTTCCAATCGAATGTTCATGTGATTGGAAACAACAGGAGAGTGCAAAAGTACTGTTTTCTATCAGTTGGCAAGCTGCACACACAATCCCAGTCTTATACAGCTTCCCTCTTCACCTTTCCGAAGCTGCCACTTTCGCCCGCTCCAGGAGACGAAAAAGAGCCTTCTTCGCGCAAAGACAATTGTGCCGCTCACAATGCTCTCCTTAACGCGGCTTCTGCCGAAAGACGCCCGGGAGCGGCGCTTAGCTCCAGAGAGCACTGTACCTTCGTCTTTAGCGTCTCTTCTCGTCTACATCTTAGCCAAAGCTTTTCCACTATGTCTGGCAGGGAGAAACTGTGCCAGCACAGAAAACAACTCCCACCGTGGTCGAGAGGATACACGGAGGTCTGCCAGGTGTTTTGCCGGGAGAAAAAAAAAGGTGTCCAAAACAGCTTCCAATCCAATGTTCCTGTGATTGGAAAAGTCAGGAGAGTGCAAAGGTACTGTTTTCTATCAGTTGGCAAGGTGCGCACACAATCCCAGTGTTGTACAGCTTGCTTCTTCACCTTCCCGAAGCTGCCGCTCTCGCCGGCTGCCGGAGCCCAAGAAGCGGCTTCTTCGCGCAAAGACGATTGTGCCGCTCACAGTGCTCTCCTTAGCGCGGCTTCTGCCGAAAGACGCCCGGCAGCGGCTCTTACCTCCGGAGAGCATCCTACCTTCCTCTTTAGCTCCTCTTCTCATCTACACCTCGGCAAAAAGCTTTTCCACTATGTCTGGCTAGGAAAAACTGTGCCAGCACAGAAAACATCTCCCATCGTGTTCTAGAAGTTGCACGGATGTCTGCCAAGTGTTTGGCAGGAAGAAAAGAAAAGTTGTCCAAAACAGCTTCCAATCGAATGTTCCTGTGATTGGAAAAGTCAGGAGAGTGCAAAGGTACTGTTTTCTATCAGTTGGCAAGGTGCGCACACAATCCCAGTGTTGTACAGCTTGCTTCTTCACCTTCCCGAAGCTGCCGCTCTCGCCGGCTGCCGGAGCCCAAGAAGCGGCTTCTTCGCGCAAAGACGATTGTGCCGCTCACAGTGCTCTCCTTAGCGCGGCTTCTGCCGAAAGATGCCCGGCAGCGGCTCTTACCTCCGGAGAGCATCCTACCTTCCTCTTTAGCTCCTCTTCTCATCTACACCTCGGCAACAAGCTTTTCCACTATGTCTGGCTAGGAAAAACTGTGCCAGCACAGAAAACATCTCCCATCGTGTTCTAGAAGTTGCACGGATGTCTGCCAAGTGTTTGGCAGGAAGAAAAGAAAAGTTGTCCAAAACAGCTTCCAATCGAATGTTCCTGTGATTGGAAAAGTCAGGAGAGTGCAAAGGTACTGTTTTCTATCAGTTGGCAAGGTGCGCACACAATCCCAGTGTTGTACAGCTTGCTTCTTCACCTTCCCGAAGCTGCCGCTCTCGCCGGCTGCCGGAGCCCAAGAAGCGGCTTCTTCGCGCAAAGACGATTGTGCCGCTCACAGCGCTCTCCTTAGCGCGGCTTCTGCCGAAAGACGCCCGGCAGCGGCTCTTACCTCCGGAGAGCATCCTACCTTCCTCTTTAGCTCCTCTTCTCATCTACACCTCGGCAACAAGCTTTTCCACTATGTCTGGCTAGGAAAAACTGTGCCAGCACAGAAAACATCTCCCATCGTGTTCTAGAAATTGCACGGATGTCTGCCAAGTGTTTGGCAGGAAGAAAAGAAAAGTTGTCCAAAACAGCTTCCAATCGAATGTTCCTGTGATTGGAAAAGTCAGGAGAGTGCAAAGGTACTGTTTTCTATCAGTTGGCAAGGTGCGCACACAATCCCAGTGTTGTACAGCTTGCTTCTTCACCTTCCCGAAGCTGCCGCTCTCGCCGGCTGCCGGAGCCCAAGAAGCGGCTTCTTCGCGCAAAGACGATTGTGCCGCTCACAGTGCTCTCCTTAGCGCGGCTTCTGCCGAAAGACGCCCGGCAGCGGCTCTTACCTCCGGAGAGCATCCTACCTTCCTCTTTAGCTCCTCTTCTCATCTACACCTCGGCAACAAGCTTTTCCACTATGTCTGGCTAGGAAAAACTGTGCCAGCACAGAAAACATCTCCCATCGTGTTCTAGAAGTTGCACGGATGTCTGCCAAGTGTTTGGCAGGAAGAAAAGAAAAGTTGTCCAAAACAGCTTCCAATCGAATGTTCCTGTGATTGGAAAAGTCAGGAGAGTGCAAAGGTACTGTTTCCTATCAGTTGGCAAGGTGCGCACACAATCCCAGTGTTGTACAGCTTGCTTCTTCACCTTCCCGAAGCTGCCGCTCTCGCCGGCTGCCGGAGCCCAAGAAGCGGCTTCTTCGCGCAAAGACGATTGTGCCGCTCACAGTGCTCTCCTTAGCGCGGCTTCTGCCGAAAGACGCCCGGCAGCGGCTCTTACCTCCGGAGAGCATCCTACCTTCCTCTTTAGCTCCTCTTCTCATCTACACCTCGGCAACAAGCTTTTCCACTATGTCTGGCTAGGAAAAACTGTGCCAGCACAGAAAACATCTCCCATCGTGTTCTAGAAGTTGCACGGATGTCTGCCAAGTGTTTGGCAGGAAGAAAAGAAAAGTTGTCCAAAACAGCTTCCAATCGAATGTTCCTGTGATTGGAAAAGTCAGGAGAGTGCAAAGGTACTGTTTTCTATCAGTTGGCAAGGTGCGCACACAATCCCAGTGTTGTACAGCTTGCTTCTTCACCTTCCCGAAGCTGCCGCTCTCGCCGGCTGCCGGAGCCCAAGAAGCGGCTTCTTCGCGCAAAGACGATTGTGCCGCTCACAGTGCTCTCCTTAGCGCGGCTTCTGCCGAAAGACGCCCGGCAGCGGCTCTTACCTCCGGAGAGCATCCTACCTTCCTCTTTAGCTCCTCTTCTCATCTACACCTCGGCAACAAGCTTTTCCACTATGTCTGGCTAGGAAAAACTGTGCCAGCACAGAAAACATCTCCCCTCGTGTTCTAGAAGTTGCACGGATGTCTGCCAAGTGTTTGGCAGGAAGAAAAGAAAAGTTGTCCAAAACAGCTTCCAATCGAATGTTCCTGTGATTGGAAAAGTCAGGAGAGTGCAAAGGTACTGTTTTCTATCAGTTGGCAAGGTGCGCACACAATCCCAGTGTTGTACAGCTTGCTTCTTCACCTTCCCGAAGCTGCCGCTCTCGCCGGCTGCCGGAGCCCAAGAAGCGGCTTCTTCGCGCAAAGACGATTGTGCCGCTCACAGTGCTCTCCTTAGCGCGGCTTCTGCCGAAAGACGCCCGGCAGCGGCTCTTACCTCCGGAGAGCATCCTACCTTCCTCTTTAGCTCCTCTTCTCATCTACACCTCGGCAACAAGCTTTTCCACTATGTCTGGCTAGGAAAAACTGTGCCAGCACAGAAAACATCTCCCATCGTGTTCTAGAAGTTGCACGGATGTCTGCCAAGTGTTTGGCAGGAAGAAAAGAAAAGTTGTCCAAAACAGCTTCCAATGGAATGTTCCTGTGATTGGAAAAGTCAGGAGAGTGCAAAGGTACTGTTTTCTATCAGTTGGCAAGGTGCGCACACAATCCCAGTGTTGTACAGCTTGCTTCTTCACCTTCCCGAAGCTGCCGCTCTCGCCGGCTGCCGGAGCCCAAGAAGCGGCTTCTTCGCGCAAAGACGATTGTGCCGCTCACAGTGCTCTCCTTAGCGCGGCTTCTGCCGAAAGACGCCCGGCAGCGGCTCTTACCTCCGGAGAGCATCCTACCTTCCTCTTTAGCTCCTCTTCTCATCTACACCTCGGCAACAAGCTTTTCCACTATGTCTGGCTAGGAAAAACTGTGCCAGCACAGAAAACATCTCCCCTCGTGTTCTAGAAGTTGCACGGATGTCTGCCAAGTGTTTGGCAGGAAGAAAAGAAAAGTTGTCCAAAACAGCTTCCAATCGAATGTTCCTGTGATTGGAAAAGTCAGGAGAGTGCAAAGGTACTGTTTTCTATCAGTTGGCAAGGTGCGCACACAATCCCAGTGTTGTACAGCTTGCTTCTTCACCTTCCCGAAGCTGCCGCTCTCGCCGGCTGCCGGAGCCCAAGAAGCGGCTTCTTCGCGCAAAGACGATTGTGCCGCTCACAGGGCTCTCCTTAGCGCGGCTTCTGCCGAAAGACGCCCGGCAGCGGCTCTTACCTCCGGAGAGCATCCTACCTTCCTCTTTAGCTCCTCTTCTCATCTACACCTCGGCAACAAGCTTTTCCACTATGTCTGGCTAGGAAAAACTGTGCCAGCACAGAAAACATCTCCCCTCGTGTTCTAGAAGTTGCACGGATGTCTGCCAAGTGTTTGGCAGGAAGAAAAGAAAAGTTGTCCAAAACAGCTTCCAATCGAATGTTCCTGTGATTGGAAAAGTCAGGAGAGTGCAAAGGTACTGTTTTCTATCAGTTGGCAAGGTGCGCACACAATCCCAGTGTTGTACAGCTTGCTTCTTCACCTTCCCGAAGCTGCCGCTCTCGCCGGCTGCCGGAGCCCAAGAAGCGGCTTCTTCGCGCAAAGACGATTGTGCCGCTCACAGCGCTCTCCTTAGCGCGGCTTCTGCCGAAAGACGCCCGGCAGCGGCTCTTACCTCCGGAGAGCATCCTACCTTCCTCTTTAGCTCCTCTTCTCATCTACACCTCGGCAACAAGCTTTTCCACTATGTCTGGCTAGGAAAAACTGTGCCAGCACAGAAAACATCTCCCATCGTGTTCTAGAAGTTGCACGGATGTCTGCCAAGTGTTTGGCAGGAAGAAAAGAAAAGTTGTCCAAAACAGCTTCCAATCGAATGTTCCTGTGATTGGAAAAGTCAGGAGAGTGCAAAGGTACTGTTTTCTATCAGTTGGCAAGGTGCGCACACAATCCCAGTGTTGTACAGCTTGCTTCTTCACCTTCCCGAAGCTGCCGCTCTCGCCGGCTGCCGGAGCCCAAGAAGCGGCTTCTTCGCGCAAAGACGATTGTGCCGCTCACAGGGCTCTCCTTAGCGCGGCTTCTGCCGAAAGACGCCCGGCAGCGGCTCTTACCTCCGGAGAGCATCCTACCTTCCTCTTTAGCTCCTCTTCTCATCTACACCTCGGCAACAAGCTTTTCCACTATGTCTGGCTAGGAAAAACTGTGCCAGCACAGAAAACATCTCCCCTCGTGTTCTAGAAGTTGCACGGATGTCTGCCAAGTGTTTGGCAGGAAGAAAAGAAAAGTTGTCCAAAACAGCTTCCAATCGAATGTTCCTGTGATTGGAAAAGTCAGGAGAGTGCAAAGGTACTGTTTTCTATCAGTTGGCAAGGTGCGCACACAATCCCAGTGTTGTACAGCTTGCTTCTTCACCTTCCCGAAGCTGCCGCTCTCGCCGGCTGCCGGAGCCCAAGAAGCGGCTTCTTCGCGCAAAGACGATTGTGCCGCTCACAGTGCTCTCCTTAGCGCGGCTTCTGCCGAAAGACGCCCGGCAGCGGCTCTTACCTCCGGAGAGCATCCTACCTTCCTCTTTAGCTCCTCTTCTCATCTACACCTCGGCAACAAGCTTTTCCACTATGTCTGGCTAGGAAAAACTGTGCCAGCACAGAAAACATCTCCCCTCGTGTTCTAGAAGTTGCACGGATGTCTGCCAAGTGTTTGGCAGGAAGAAAAGAAAAGTTGTCCAAAACAGCTTCCAATCGAATGTTCCTGTGATTGGAAAAGTCAGGAGAGTGCAAAGGTACTGTTTTCTATCAGTTGGCAAGGTGCGCACACAATCCCAGTGTTGTACAGCTTGCTTCTTCACCTTCCCGAAGCTGCCGCTCTCGCCGGCTGCCGGAGCCCAAGAAGCGGCTTCTTCGCGCAAAGACGATTGTGCCGCTCACAGCGCTCTCCTTAGCGCGGCTTCTGCCGAAAGACGCCCGGCAGCGGCTCTTACCTCCGGAGAGCATCCTACCTTCCTCTTTAGCTCCTCTTCTCATCTACACCTCGGCAACAAGCTTTTCCACTATGTCTGGCTAGGAAAAACTGTGCCAGCACAGAAAACATCTCCCATCGTGTTCTAGAAGTTGCACGGATGTCTGCCAAGTGTTTGGCAGGAAGAAAAGAAAAGTTGTCCAAAACAGCTTCCAATCGAATGTTCCTGTGATTGGAAAAGTCAGGAGAGTGCAAAGGTACTGTTTTCTATCAGTTGGCAAGGTGCGCACACAATCCCAGTGTTGTACAGCTTGCTTCTTCACCTTCCCGAAGCTGCCGCTCTCGCCGGCTGCCGGAGCCCAAGAAGCGGCTTCTTCGCGCAAAGACGATTGTGCCGCTCACAGTGCTCTCCTTAGCGCGGCTTCTGCCGAAAGACGCCCGGCAGCGGCTCTTACCTCCGGAGAGCATCCTACCTTCCTCTTTAGCTCCTCTTCTCATCTACACCTCGGCAACAAGCTTTTCCACTATGTCTGGCTAGGAAAAACTGTGCCAGCACAGAAAACATCTCCCATCGTGTTCTAGAAGTTGCACGGATGTCTGCCAAGTGTTTGGCAGGAAGAAAAGAAAAGTTGTCCAAAACAGCTTCCAATCGAATGTTCCTGTGATTGGAAAAGTCAGGAGAGTGCAAAGGTACTGTTTTCTATCAGTTGGCAAGGTGCGCACACAATCCCAGTGTTGTACAGCTTGCTTCTTCACCTTCCCGAAGCTGCCGCTCTCGCCGGCTGCCGGAGCCCAAGAAGCGGCTTCTTCGCGCAAAGACGATTGTGCCGCTCACAGCGCTCTCCTTAGCGCGGCTTCTGCCGAAAGACGCCCGGCAGCGGCTCTTACCTCCGGAGAGCATCCTACCTTCCTCTTTAGCTCCTCTTCTCATCTACACCTCGGCAACAAGCTTTTCCACTATGTCTGGCTAGGAAAAACTGTGCCAGCACAGAAAACATCTCCCATCGTGTTCTAGAAATTGCACGGATGTCTGCCAAGTGTTTGGCAGGAAGAAAAGAAAAGTTGTCCAAAACAGCTTCCAATCGAATGTTCCTGTGATTGGAAAAGTCAGGAGAGTGCAAAGGTACTGTTTTCTATCAGTTGGCAAGGTGCGCACACAATCCCAGTGTTGTACAGCTTGCTTCTTCACCTTCCCGAAGCTGCCGCTCTCGCCGGCTGCCGGAGCCCAAGAAGCGGCTTCTTCGCGCAAAGACGATTGTGCCGCTCACAGTGCTCTCCTTAGCGCGGCTTCTGCCGAAAGACGCCCGGCAGCGGCTCTTACCTCCGGAGAGCATCCTACCTTCCTCTTTAGCTCCTCTTCTCATCTACACCTCGGCAACAAGCTTTTCCACTATGTCTGGCTAGGAAAAACTGTGCCAGCACAGAAAACATCTCCCATCGTGTTCTAGAAGTTGCACGGATGTCTGCCAAGTGTTTGGCAGGAAGAAAAGAAAAGTTGTCCAAAACAGCTTCCAATCGAATGTTCCTGTGATTGGAAAAGTCAGGAGAGTGCAAAGGTACTGTTTCCTATCAGTTGGCAAGGTGCGCACACAATCCCAGTGTTGTACAGCTTGCTTCTTCACCTTCCCGAAGCTGCCGCTCTCGCCGGCTGCCGGAGCCCAAGAAGCGGCTTCTTCGCGCAAAGACGATTGTGCCGCTCACAGTGCTCTCCTTAGCGCGGCTTCTGCCGAAAGACGCCCGGCAGCGGCTCTTACCTCCGGAGAGCATCCTACCTTCCTCTTTAGCTCCTCTTCTCATCTACACCTCGGCAACAAGCTTTTCCACTATGTCTGGCTAGGAAAAACTGTGCCAGCACAGAAAACATCTCCCATCGTGTTCTAGAAGTTGCACGGATGTCTGCCAAGTGTTTGGCAGGAAGAAAAGAAAAGTTGTCCAAAACAGCTTCCAATCGAATGTTCCTGTGATTGGAAAAGTCAGGAGAGTGCAAAGGTACTGTTTTCTATCAGTTGGCAAGGTGCGCACACAATCCCAGTGTTGTACAGCTTGCTTCTTCACCTTCCCGAAGCTGCCGCTCTCGCCGGCTGCCGGAGCCCAAGAAGCGGCTTCTTCGCGCAAAGACGATTGTGCCGCTCACAGTGCTCTCCTTAGCGCGGCTTCTGCCGAAAGACGCCCGGCAGCGGCTCTTACCTCCGGAGAGCATCCTACCTTCCTCTTTAGCTCCTCTTCTCATCTACACCTCGGCAACAAGCTTTTCCACTATGTCTGGCTAGGAAAAACTGTGCCAGCACAGAAAACATCTCCCCTCGTGTTCTAGAAGTTGCACGGATGTCTGCCAAGTGTTTGGCAGGAAGAAAAGAAAAGTTGTCCAAAACAGCTTCCAATCGAATGTTCCTGTGATTGGAAAAGTCAGGAGAGTGCAAAGGTACTGTTTTCTATCAGTTGGCAAGGTGCGCACACAATCCCAGTGTTGTACAGCTTGCTTCTTCACCTTCCCGAAGCTGCCGCTCTCGCCGGCTGCCGGAGCCCAAGAAGCGGCTTCTTCGCGCAAAGACGATTGTGCCGCTCACAGTGCTCTCCTTAGCGCGGCTTCTGCCGAAAGACGCCCGGCAGCGGCTCTTACCTCCGGAGAGCATCCTACCTTCCTCTTTAGCTCCTCTTCTCATCTACACCTCGGCAACAAGCTTTTCCACTATGTCTGGCTAGGAAAAACTGTGCCAGCACAGAAAACATCTCCCATCGTGTTCTAGAAGTTGCACGGATGTCTGCCAAGTGTTTGGCAGGAAGAAAAGAAAAGTTGTCCAAAACAGCTTCCAATGGAATGTTCCTGTGATTGGAAAAGTCAGGAGAGTGCAAAGGTACTGTTTTCTATCAGTTGGCAAGGTGCGCACACAATCCCAGTGTTGTACAGCTTGCTTCTTCACCTTCCCGAAGCTGCCGCTCTCGCCGGCTGCCGGAGCCCAAGAAGCGGCTTCTTCGCGCAAAGACGATTGTGCCGCTCACAGTGCTCTCCTTAGCGCGGCTTCTGCCGAAAGACGCCCGGCAGCGGCTCTTACCTCCGGAGAGCATCCTACCTTCCTCTTTAGCTCCTCTTCTCATCTACACCTCGGCAACAAGCTTTTCCACTATGTCTGGCTAGGAAAAACTGTGCCAGCACAGAAAACATCTCCCCTCGTGTTCTAGAAGTTGCACGGATGTCTGCCAAGTGTTTGGCAGGAAGAAAAGAAAAGTTGTCCAAAACAGCTTCCAATCGAATGTTCCTGTGATTGGAAAAGTCAGGAGAGTGCAAAGGTACTGTTTTCTATCAGTTGGCAAGGTGCGCACACAATCCCAGTGTTGTACAGCTTGCTTCTTCACCTTCCCGAAGCTGCCGCTCTCGCCGGCTGCCGGAGCCCAAGAAGCGGCTTCTTCGCGCAAAGACGATTGTGCCGCTCACAGCGCTCTCCTTAGCGCGGCTTCTGCCGAAAGACGCCCGGCAGCGGCTCTTACCTCCGGAGAGCATCCTACCTTCCTCTTTAGCTCCTCTTCTCATCTACACCTCGGCAACAAGCTTTTCCACTATGTCTGGCTAGGAAAAACTGTGCCAGCACAGAAAACATCTCCCCTCGTGTTCTAGAAGTTGCACGGATGTCTGCCAAGTGTTTGGCAGGAAGAAAAGAAAAGTTGTCCAAAACAGCTTCCAATCGAATGTTCCTGTGATTGGAAAAGTCAGGAGAGTGCAAAGGTACTGTTTTCTATCAGTTGGCAAGGTGCGCACACAATCCCAGTGTTGTACAGCTTGCTTCTTCACCTTCCCGAAGCTGCCGCTCTCGCCGGCTGCCGGAGCCCAAGAAGCGGCTTCTTCGCGCAAAGACGATTGTGCCGCTCACAGTGCTCTCCTTAGCGCGGCTTCTGCCGAAAGACGCCCGGCAGCGGCTCTTACCTCCGGAGAGCATCCTACCTTCCTCTTTAGCTCCTCTTCTCATCTACACCTCGGCAACAAGCTTTTCCACTATGTCTGGCTAGGAAAAACTGTGCCAGCACAGAAAACATCTCCCATCGTGTTCTAGAAGTTGCACGGATGTCTGCCAAGTGTTTGGCAGGAAGAAAAGAAAAGTTGTCCAAAACAGCTTCCAATCGAATGTTCCTGTGATTGGAAAAGTCAGGAGAGTGCAAAGGTACTGTTTTCTATCAGTTGGCAAGGTGCGCACACAATCCCAGTGTTGTACAGCTTGCTTCTTCACCTTCCCGAAGCTGCCGCTCTCGCCGGCTGCCGGAGCCCAAGAAGCGGCTTCTTCGCGCAAAGACGATTGTGCCGCTCACAGGGCTCTCCTTAGCGCGGCTTCTGCCGAAAGACGCCCGGCAGCGGCTCTTACCTCCGGAGAGCATCCTACCTTCCTCTTTAGCTCCTCTTCTCATCTACACCTCGGCAACAAGCTTTTCCACTATGTCTGGCTAGGAAAAACTGTGCCAGCACAGAAAACATCTCCCCTCGTGTTCTAGAAGTTGCACGGATGTCTGCCAAGTGTTTGGCAGGAAGAAAAGAAAAGTTGTCCAAAACAGCTTCCAATCGAATGTTCCTGTGATTGGAAAAGTCAGGAGAGTGCAAAGGTACTGTTTTCTATCAGTTGGCAAGGTGCGCACACAATCCCAGTGTTGTACAGCTTGCTTCTTCACCTTCCCGAAGCTGCCGCTCTCGCCGGCTGCCGGAGCCCAAGAAGCGGCTTCTTCGCGCAAAGACGATTGTGCCGCTCACAGTGCTCTCCTTAGCGCGGCTTCTGCCGAAAGACGCCCGGCAGCGGCTCTTACCTCCGGAGAGCATCCTACCTTCCTCTTTAGCTCCTCTTCTCATCTACACCTCGGCAACAAGCTTTTCCACTATGTCTGGCTAGGAAAAACTGTGCCAGCACAGAAAACATCTCCCCTCGTGTTCTAGAAGTTGCACGGATGTCTGCCAAGTGTTTGGCAGGAAGAAAAGAAAAGTTGTCCAAAACAGCTTCCAATCGAATGTTCCTGTGATTGGAAAAGTCAGGAGAGTGCAAAGGTACTGTTTTCTATCAGTTGGCAAGGTGCGCACACAATCCCAGTGTTGTACAGCTTGCTTCTTCACCTTCCCGAAGCTGCCGCTCTCGCCGGCTGCCGGAGCCCAAGAAGCGGCTTCTTCGCGCAAAGACGATTGTGCCGCTCACAGCGCTCTCCTTAGCGCGGCTTCTGCCGAAAGACGCCCGGCAGCGGCTCTTACCTCCGGAGAGCATCCTACCTTCCTCTTTAGCTCCTCTTCTCATCTACACCTCGGCAACAAGCTTTTCCACTATGTCTGGCTAGGAAAAACTGTGCCAGCACAGAAAACATCTCCCATCGTGTTCTAGAAATTGCACGGATGTCTGCCAAGTGTTTGGCAGGAAGAAAAGAAAAGTTGTCCAAAACAGCTTCCAATCGAATGTTCCTGTGATTGGAAAAGTCAGGAGAGTGCAAAGGTACTGTTTTCTATCAGTTGGCAAGGTGCGCACACAATCCCAGTGTTGTACAGCTTGCTTCTTCACCTTCCCGAAGCTGCCGCTCTCGCCGGCTGCCGGAGCCCAAGAAGCGGCTTCTTCGCGCAAAGACGATTGTGCCGCTCACAGCGCTCTCCTTAGCGCGGCTTCTGCCGAAAGACGCCCGGCAGCGGCTCTTACCTCCGGAGAGCATCCTACCTTCCTCTTTAGCTCCTCTTCTCATCTACACCTCGGCAACAAGCTTTTCCACTATGTCTGGCTAGGAAAAACTGTGCCAGCACAGAAAACATCTCCCCTCGTGTTCTAGAAGTTGCACGGATGTCTGCCAAGTGTTTGGCAGGAAGAAAAGAAAAGTTGTCCAAAACAGCTTCCAATCGAATGTTCCTGTGATTGGAAAAGTCAGGAGAGTGCAAAGGTACTGTTTTCTATCAGTTGGCAAGGTGCGCACACAATCCCAGTGTTGTACAGCTTGCTTCTTCACCTTCCCGAAGCTGCCGCTCTCGCCGGCTGCCGGAGCCCAAGAAGCGGCTTCTTCGCGCAAAGACGATTGTGCCGCTCACAGTGCTCTCCTTAGCGCGGCTTCTGCCGAAAGACGCCCGGCAGCGGCTCTTACCTCCGGAGAGCATCCTACCTTCCTCTTTAGCTCCTCTTCTCATCTACACCTCGGCAACAAGCTTTTCCACTATGTCTGGCTAGGAAAAACTGTGCCAGCACAGAAAACATCTCCCCTCGTGTTCTAGAAGTTGCACGGATGTCTGCCAAGTGTTTGGCAGGAAGAAAAGAAAAGTTGTCCAAAACAGCTTCCAATCGAATGTTCCTGTGATTGGAAAAGTCAGGAGAGTGCAAAGGTACTGTTTTCTATCAGTTGGCAAGGTGCGCACACAATCCCAGTGTTGTACAGCTTGCTTCTTCACCTTCCCGAAGCTGCCGCTCTCGCCGGCTGCCGGAGCCCAAGAAGCGGCTTCTTCGCGCAAAGACGATTGTGCCGCTCACAGTGCTCTCCTTAGCGCGGCTTCTGCCGAAAGACGCCCGGCAGCGGCTCTTACCTCCGGAGAGCATCCTACCTTCCTCTTTAGCTCCTCTTCTCATCTACACCTCGGCAACAAGCTTTTCCACTATGTCTGGCTAGGAAAAACTGTGCCAGCACAGAAAACATCTCCCATCGTGTTCTAGAAGTTGCACGGATGTCTGCCAAGTGTTTGGCAGGAAGAAAAGAAAAGTTGTCCAAAACAGCTTCCAATCGAATGTTCCTGTGATTGGAAAAGTCAGGAGAGTGCAAAGGTACTGTTTTCTATCAGTTGGCAAGGTGCGCACACAATCCCAGTGTTGTACAGCTTGCTTCTTCACCTTCCCGAAGCTGCCGCTCTCGCCGGCTGCCGGAGCCCAAGAAGCGGCTTCTTCGCGCAAAGACGATTGTGCCGCTCACAGCGCTCTCCTTAGCGCGGCTTCTGCCGAAAGACGCCCGGCAGCGGCTCTTACCTCCGGAGAGCATCCTACCTTCCTCTTTAGCTCCTCTTCTCATCTACACCTCGGCAACAAGCTTTTCCACTATGTCTGGCTAGGAAAAACTGTGCCAGCACAGAAAACATCTCCCATCGTGTTCTAGAAATTGCACGGATGTCTGCCAAGTGTTTGGCAGGAAGAAAAGAAAAGTTGTCCAAAACAGCTTCCAATCGAATGTTCCTGTGATTGGAAAAGTCAGGAGAGTGCAAAGGTACTGTTTTCTATCAGTTGGCAAGGTGCGCACACAATCCCAGTGTTGTACAGCTTGCTTCTTCACCTTCCCGAAGCTGCCGCTCTCGCCGGCTGCCGGAGCCCAAGAAGCGGCTTCTTCGCGCAAAGACGATTGTGCCGCTCACAGTGCTCTCCTTAGCGCGGCTTCTGCCGAAAGACGCCCGGCAGCGGCTCTTACCTCCGGAGAGCATCCTACCTTCCTCTTTAGCTCCTCTTCTCATCTACACCTCGGCAACAAGCTTTTCCACTATGTCTGGCTAGGAAAAACTGTGCCAGCACAGAAAACATCTCCCATCGTGTTCTAGAAGTTGCACGGATGTCTGCCAAGTGTTTGGCAGGAAGAAAAGAAAAGTTGTCCAAAACAGCTTCCAATCGAATGTTCCTGTGATTGGAAAAGTCAGGAGAGTGCAAAGGTACTGTTTTCCTATCAGTTGGCAAGGTGCGCACACAATCCCAGTGTTGTACAGCTTGCTTCTTCACCTTCCCGAAGCTGCCGCTCTCGCCGGCTGCCGGAGCCCAAGAAGCGGCTTCTTCGCGCAAAGACGATTGTGCCGCTCACAGTGCTCTCCTTAGCGCGGCTTCTGCCGAAAGACGCCCGGCAGCGGCTCTTACCTCCGGAGAGCATCCTACCTTCCTCTTTAGCTCCTCTTCTCATCTACACCTCGGCAACAAGCTTTTCCACTATGTCTGGCTAGGAAAAACTGTGCCAGCACAGAAAACATCTCCCATCGTGTTCTAGAAGTTGCACGGATGTCTGCCAAGTGTTTGGCAGGAAGAAAAGAAAAGTTGTCCAAAACAGCTTCCAATCGAATGTTCCTGTGATTGGAAAAGTCAGGAGAGTGCAAAGGTACTGTTTTCTATCAGTTGGCAAGGTGCGCACACAATCCCAGTGTTGTACAGCTTGCTTCTTCACCTTCCCGAAGCTGCCGCTCTCGCCGGCTGCCGGAGCCCAAGAAGCGGCTTCTTCGCGCAAAGACGATTGTGCCGCTCACAGTGCTCTCCTTAGCGCGGCTTCTGCCGAAAGACGCCCGGCAGCGGCTCTTACCTCCGGAGAGCATCCTACCTTCCTCTTTAGCTCCTCTTCTCATCTACACCTCGGCAACAAGCTTTTCCACTATGTCTGGCTAGGAAAAACTGTGCCAGCACAGAAAACATCTCCCATCGTGTTCTAGAAGTTGCACGGATGTCTGCCAAGTGTTTGGCAGGAAGAAAAGAAAAGTTGTCCAAAACAGCTTCCAATCGAATGTTCCTGTGATTGGAAAAGTCAGGAGAGTGCAAAGGTACTGTTTTCTATCAGTTGGCAAGGTGCGCACACAATCCCAGTGTTGTACAGCTTGCTTCTTCACCTTCCCGAAGCTGCCGCTCTCGCCGGCTGCCGGAGCCCAAGAAGCGGCTTCTTCGCGCAAAGACGATTGTGCCGCTCACAGCGCTCTCCTTAGCGCGGCTTCTGCCGAAAGACGCCCGGCAGCGGCTCTTACCTCCGGAGAGCATCCTACCTTCCTCTTTAGCTCCTCTTCTCATCTACACCTCGGCAACAAGCTTTTCCACTATGTCTGGCTAGGAAAAACTGTGCCAGCACAGAAAACATCTCCCCTCGTGTTCTAGAAGTTGCACGGATGTCTGCCAAGTGTTTGGCAGGAAGAAAAGAAAAGTTGTCCAAAACAGCTTCCAATCGAATGTTCCTGTGATTGGAAAAGTCAGGAGAGTGCAAAGGTACTGTTTTCTATCAGTTGGCAAGGTGCGCACACAATCCCAGTGTTGTACAGCTTGCTTCTTCACCTTCCCGAAGCTGCCGCTCTCGCCGGCTGCCGGAGCCCAAGAAGCGGCTTCTTCGCGCAAAGACGATTGTGCCGCTCACAGTGCTCTCCTTAGCGCGGCTTCTGCCGAAAGACGCCCGGCAGCGGCTCTTACCTCCGGAGAGCATCCTACCTTCCTCTTTAGCTCCTCTTCTCATCTACACCTCGGCAACAAGCTTTTCCACTATGTCTGGCTAGGAAAAACTGTGCCAGCACAGAAAACATCTCCCCTCGTGTTCTAGAAGTTGCACGGATGTCTGCCAAGTGTTTGGCAGGAAGAAAAGAAAAGTTGTCCAAAACAGCTTCCAATCGAATGTTCCTGTGATTGGAAAAGTCAGGAGAGTGCAAAGGTACTGTTTTCTATCAGTTGGCAAGGTGCGCACACAATCCCAGTGTTGTACAGCTTGCTTCTTCACCTTCCCGAAGCTGCCGCTCTCGCCGGCTGCCGGAGCCCAAGAAGCGGCTTCTTCGCGCAAAGACGATTGTGCCGCTCACAGCGCTCTCCTTAGCGCGGCTTCTGCCGAAAGACGCCCGGCAGCGGCTCTTACCTCCGGAGAGCATCCTACCTTCCTCTTTAGCTCCTCTTCTCATCTACACCTCGGCAACAAGCTTTTCCACTATGTCTGGCTAGGAAAAACTGTGCCAGCACAGAAAACATCTCCCATCGTGTTCTAGAAGTTGCACGGATGTCTGCCAAGTGTTTGGCAGGAAGAAAAGAAAAGTTGTCCAAAACAGCTTCCAATCGAATGTTCCTGTGATTGGAAAAGTCAGGAGAGTGCAAAGGTACTGTTTTCTATCAGTTGGCAAGGTGCGCACACAATCCCAGTGTTGTACAGCTTGCTTCTTCACCTTCCCGAAGCTGCCGCTCTCGCCGGCTGCCGGAGCCCAAGAAGCGGCTTCTTCGCGCAAAGACGATTGTGCCGCTCACAGCGCTCTCCTTAGCGCGGCTTCTGCCGAAAGACGCCCGGCAGCGGCTCTTACCTCCGGAGAGCATCCTACCTTCCTCTTTAGCTCCTCTTCTCATCTACACCTCGGCAACAAGCTTTTCCACTATGTCTGGCTAGGAAAAACTGTGCCAGCACAGAAAACATCTCCCCTCGTGTTCTAGAAGTTGCACGGATGTCTGCCAAGTGTTTGGCAGGAAGAAAAGAAAAGTTGTCCAAAACAGCTTCCAATCGAATGTTCCTGTGATTGGAAAAGTCAGGAGAGTGCAAAGGTACTGTTTTCTATCAGTTGGCAAGGTGCGCACACAATCCCAGTGTTGTACAGCTTGCTTCTTCACCTTCCCGAAGCTGCCGCTCTCGCCGGCTGCCGGAGCCCAAGAAGCGGCTTCTTCGCGCAAAGACGATTGTGCCGCTCACAGTGCTCTCCTTAGCGCGGCTTCTGCCGAAAGACGCCCGGCAGCGGCTCTTACCTCCGGAGAGCATCCTACCTTCCTCTTTAGCTCCTCTTCTCATCTACACCTCGGCAACAAGCTTTTCCACTATGTCTGGCTAGGAAAAACTGTGCCAGCACAGAAAACATCTCCCCTCGTGTTCTAGAAGTTGCACGGATGTCTGCCAAGTGTTTGGCAGGAAGAAAAGAAAAGTTGTCCAAAACAGCTTCCAATCGAATGTTCCTGTGATTGGAAAAGTCAGGAGAGTGCAAAGGTACTGTTTTCTATCAGTTGGCAAGGTGCGCACACAATCCCAGTGTTGTACAGCTTGCTTCTTCACCTTCCCGAAGCTGCCGCTCTCGCCGGCTGCCGGAGCCCAAGAAGCGGCTTCTTCGCGCAAAGACGATTGTGCCGCTCACAGTGCTCTCCTTAGCGCGGCTTCTGCCGAAAGACGCCCGGCAGCGGCTCTTACCTCCGGAGAGCATCCTACCTTCCTCTTTAGCTCCTCTTCTCATCTACACCTCGGCAACAAGCTTTTCCACTATGTCTGGCTAGGAAAAACTGTGCCAGCACAGAAAACATCTCCCATCGTGTTCTAGAAGTTGCACGGATGTCTGCCAAGTGTTTGGCAGGAAGAAAAGAAAAGTTGTCCAAAACAGCTTCCAATCGAATGTTCCTGTGATTGGAAAAGTCAGGAGAGTGCAAAGGTACTGTTTTCTATCAGTTGGCAAGGTGCGCACACAATCCCAGTGTTGTACAGCTTGCTTCTTCACCTTCCCGAAGCTGCCGCTCTCGCCGGCTGCCGGAGCCCAAGAAGCGGCTTCTTCGCGCAAAGACGATTGTGCCGCTCACAGCGCTCTCCTTAGCGCGGCTTCTGCCGAAAGACGCCCGGCAGCGGCTCTTACCTCCGGAGAGCATCCTACCTTCCTCTTTAGCTCCTCTTCTCATCTACACCTCGGCAACAAGCTTTTCCAACAAGCTTTTCCACTATGTCTGGCTAGGAAAAACTGTGCCAGCACAGAAAACATCTCCCCTCGTGTTCTAGAAGTTGCACGGATGTCTGCCAAGTGTTTGGCAGGAAGAAAAGAAAAGTTGTCCAAAACAGCTTCCAATCGAATGTTCCTGTGATTGGAAAAGTCAGGAGAGTGCAAAGGTACTGTTTTCTATCAGTTGGCAAGGTGCGCACACAATCCCAGTGTTGTACAGCTTGCTTCTTCACCTTCCCGAAGCTGCCGCTCTCGCCGGCTGCCGGAGCCCAAGAAGCGGCTTCTTCGCGCAAAGACGATTGTGCCGCTCACAGTGCTCTCCTTAGCGCGGCTTCTGCCGAAAGACGCCCGGCAGCGGCTCTTACCTCCGGAGAGCATCCTACCTTCCTCTTTAGCTCCTCTTCTCATCTACACCTCGGCAACAAGCTTTTCCACTATGTCTGGCTAGGAAAAACTGTGCCAGCACAGAAAACATCTCCCATCGTGTTCTAGAAGTTGCACGGATGTCTGCCAAGTGTTTGGCAGGAAGAAAAGAAAAGTTGTCCAAAACAGCTTCCAATCGAATGTTCCTGTGATTGGAAAAGTCAGGAGAGTGCAAAGGTACTGTTTTCTATCAGTTGGCAAGGTGCGCACACAATCCCAGTGTTGTACAGCTTGCTTCTTCACCTTCCCGAAGCTGCCGCTCTCGCCGGCTGCCGGAGCCCAAGAAGCGGCTTCTTCGCGCAAAGACGATTGTGCCGCTCACAGCGCTCTCCTTAGCGCGGCTTCTGCCGAAAGACGCCCGGCAGCGGCTCTTACCTCCGGAGAGCATCCTACCTTCCTCTTTAGCTCCTCTTCTCATCTACACCTCGGCAACAAGCTTTTCCACTATGTCTGGCTAGGAAAAACTGTGCCAGCACAGAAAACATCTCCCATCGTGTTCTAGAAATTGCACGGATGTCTGCCAAGTGTTTGGCAGGAAGAAAAGAAAAGTTGTCCAAAACAGCTTCCAATCGAATGTTCCTGTGATTGGAAAAGTCAGGAGAGTGCAAAGGTACTGTTTTCTATCAGTTGGCAAGGTGCGCACACAATCCCAGTGTTGTACAGCTTGCTTCTTCACCTTCCCGAAGCTGCCGCTCTCGCCGGCTGCCGGAGCCCAAGAAGCGGCTTCTTCGCGCAAAGACGATTGTGCCGCTCACAGTGCTCTCCTTAGCGCGGCTTCTGCCGAAAGACGCCCGGCAGCGGCTCTTACCTCCGGAGAGCATCCTACCTTCCTCTTTAGCTCCTCTTCTCATCTACACCTCGGCAACAAGCTTTTCCACTATGTCTGGCTAGGAAAAACTGTGCCAGCACAGAAAACATCTCCCATCGTGTTCTAGAAGTTGCACGGATGTCTGCCAAGTGTTTGGCAGGAAGAAAAGAAAAGTTGTCCAAAACAGCTTCCAATCGAATGTTCCTGTGATTGGAAAAGTCAGGAGAGTGCAAAGGTACTGTTTCCTATCAGTTGGCAAGGTGCGCACACAATCCCAGTGTTGTACAGCTTGCTTCTTCACCTTCCCGAAGCTGCCGCTCTCGCCGGCTGCCGGAGCCCAAGAAGCGGCTTCTTCGCGCAAAGACGATTGTGCCGCTCACAGTGCTCTCCTTAGCGCGGCTTCTGCCGAAAGACGCCCGGCAGCGGCTCTTACCTCCGGAGAGCATCCTACCTTCCTCTTTAGCTCCTCTTCTCATCTACACCTCGGCAACAAGCTTTTCCACTATGTCTGGCTAGGAAAAACTGTGCCAGCACAGAAAACATCTCCCATCGTGTTCTAGAAGTTGCACGGATGTCTGCCAAGTGTTTGGCAGGAAGAAAAGAAAAGTTGTCCAAAACAGCTTCCAATCGAATGTTCCTGTGATTGGAAAAGTCAGGAGAGTGCAAAGGTACTGTTTTCTATCAGTTGGCAAGGTGCGCACACAATCCCAGTGTTGTACAGCTTGCTTCTTCACCTTCCCGAAGCTGCCGCTCTCGCCGGCTGCCGGAGCCCAAGAAGCGGCTTCTTCGCGCAAAGACGATTGTGCCGCTCACAGTGCTCTCCTTAGCGCGGCTTCTGCCGAAAGACGCCCGGCAGCGGCTCTTACCTCCGGAGAGCATCCTACCTTCCTCTTTAGCTCCTCTTCTCATCTACACCTCGGCAACAAGCTTTTCCACTATGTCTGGCTAGGAAAAACTGTGCCAGCACAGAAAACATCTCCCCTCGTGTTCTAGAAGTTGCACGGATGTCTGCCAAGTGTTTGGCAGGAAGAAAAGAAAAGTTGTCCAAAACAGCTTCCAATCGAATGTTCCTGTGATTGGAAAAGTCAGGAGAGTGCAAAGGTACTGTTTTCTATCAGTTGGCAAGGTGCGCACACAATCCCAGTGTTGTACAGCTTGCTTCTTCACCTTCCCGAAGCTGCCGCTCTCGCCGGCTGCCGGAGCCCAAGAAGCGGCTTCTTCGCGCAAAGACGATTGTGCCGCTCACAGCGCTCTCCTTAGCGCGGCTTCTGCCGAAAGACGCCCGGCAGCGGCTCTTACCTCCGGAGAGCATCCTACCTTCCTCTTTAGCTCCTCTTCTCATCTACACCTCGGCAACAAGCTTTTCCACTATGTCTGGCTAGGAAAAACTGTGCCAGCACAGAAAACATCTCCCTCGTGTTCTAGAAGTTGCACGGATGTCTGCCAAGTGTTTGGCAGGAAGAAAAGAAAAGTTGTCCAAAACAGCTTCCAATCGAATGTTCCTGTGATTGGAAAAGTCAGGAGAGTGCAAAGGTACTGTTTTCTATCAGTTGGCAAGGTGCGCACACAATCCCAGTGTTGTACAGCTTGCTTCTTCACCTTCCCGAAGCTGCCGCTCTCGCCGGCTGCCGGAGCCCAAGAAGCGGCTTCTTCGCGCAAAGACGATTGTGCCGCTCACAGTGCTCTCCTTAGCGCGGCTTCTGCCGAAAGACGCCCGGCAGCGGCTCTTACCTCCGGAGAGCATCCTACCTTCCTCTTTAGCTCCTCTTCTCATCTACACCTCGGCAACAAGCTTTTCCACTATGTCTGGCTAGGAAAAACTGTGCCAGCACAGAAAACATCTCCCCTCGTGTTCTAGAAGTTGCACGGATGTCTGCCAAGTGTTTGGCAGGAAGAAAAGAAAAGTTGTCCAAAACAGCTTCCAATCGAATGTTCCTGTGATTGGAAAAGTCAGGAGAGTGCAAAGGTACTGTTTTCTATCAGTTGGCAAGGTGCGCACACAATCCCAGTGTTGTACAGCTTGCTTCTTCACCTTCCCGAAGCTGCCGCTCTCGCCGGCTGCCGGAGCCCAAGAAGCGGCTTCTTCGCGCAAAGACGATTGTGCCGCTCACAGCGCTCTCCTTAGCGCGGCTTCTGCCGAAAGACGCCCGGCAGCGGCTCTTACCTCCGGAGAGCATCCTACCTTCCTCTTTAGCTCCTCTTCTCATCTACACCTCGGCAACAAGCTTTTCCACTATGTCTGGCTAGGAAAAACTGTGCCAGCACAGAAAACATCTCCCATCGTGTTCTAGAAATTGCACGGATGTCTGCCAAGTGTTTGGCAGGAAGAAAAGAAAAGTTGTCCAAAACAGCTTCCAATCGAATGTTCCTGTGATTGGAAAAGTCAGGAGAGTGCAAAGGTACTGTTTTCTATCAGTTGGCAAGGTGCGCACACAATCCCAGTGTTGTACAGCTTGCTTCTTCACCTTCCCGAAGCTGCCGCTCTCGCCGGCTGCCGGAGCCCAAGAAGCGGCTTCTTCGCGCAAAGACGATTGTGCCGCTCACAGCGCTCTCCTTAGCGCGGCTTCTGCCGAAAGACGCCCGGCAGCGGCTCTTACCTCCGGAGAGCATCCTACCTTCCTCTTTAGCTCCTCTTCTCATCTACACCTCGGCAACAAGCTTTTCCACTATGTCTGGCTAGGAAAAACTGTGCCAGCACAGAAAACATCTCCCCTCGTGTTCTAGAAGTTGCACGGATGTCTGCCAAGTGTTTGGCAGGAAGAAAAGAAAAGTTGTCCAAAACAGCTTCCAATCGAATGTTCCTGTGATTGGAAAAGTCAGGAGAGTGCAAAGGTACTGTTTTCTATCAGTTGGCAAGGTGCGCACACAATCCCAGTGTTGTACAGCTTGCTTCTTCACCTTCCCGAAGCTGCCGCTCTCGCCGGCTGCCGGAGCCCAAGAAGCGGCTTCTTCGCGCAAAGACGATTGTGCCGCTCACAGTGCTCTCCTTAGCGCGGCTTCTGCCGAAAGACGCCCGGCAGCGGCTCTTACCTCCGGAGAGCATCCTACCTTCCTCTTTAGCTCCTCTTCTCATCTACACCTCGGCAACAAGCTTTTCCACTATGTCTGGCTAGGAAAAACTGTGCCAGCACAGAAAACATCTCCCCTCGTGTTCTAGAAGTTGCACGGATGTCTGCCAAGTGTTTGGCAGGAAGAAAAGAAAAGTTGTCCAAAACAGCTTCCAATCGAATGTTCCTGTGATTGGAAAAGTCAGGAGAGTGCAAAGGTACTGTTTTCTATCAGTTGGCAAGGTGCGCACACAATCCCAGTGTTGTACAGCTTGCTTCTTCACCTTCCCGAAGCTGCCGCTCTCGCCGGCTGCCGGAGCCCAAGAAGCGGCTTCTTCGCGCAAAGACGATTGTGCCGCTCACAGTGCTCTCCTTAGCGCGGCTTCTGCCGAAAGACGCCCGGCAGCGGCTCTTACCTCCGGAGAGCATCCTACCTTCCTCTTTAGCTCCTCTTCTCATCTACACCTCGGCAACAAGCTTTTCCACTATGTCTGGCTAGGAAAAACTGTGCCAGCACAGAAAACATCTCCCATCGTGTTCTAGAAGTTGCACGGATGTCTGCCAAGTGTTTGGCAGGAAGAAAAGAAAAGTTGTCCAAAACAGCTTCCAATCGAATGTTCCTGTGATTGGAAAAGTCAGGAGAGTGCAAAGGTACTGTTTTCTATCAGTTGGCAAGGTGCGCACACAATCCCAGTGTTGTACAGCTTGCTTCTTCACCTTCCCGAAGCTGCCGCTCTCGCCGGCTGCCGGAGCCCAAGAAGCGGCTTCTTCGCGCAAAGACGATTGTGCCGCTCACAGCGCTCTCCTTAGCGCGGCTTCTGCCGAAAGACGCCCGGCAGCGGCTCTTACCTCCGGAGAGCATCCTACCTTCCTCTTTAGCTCCTCTTCTCATCTACACCTCGGCAACAAGCTTTTCCACTATGTCTGGCTAGGAAAAACTGTGCCAGCACAGAAAACATCTCCCCTCGTGTTCTAGAAGTTGCACGGATGTCTGCCAAGTGTTTGGCAGGAAGAAAAGAAAAGTTGTCCAAAACAGCTTCCAATCGAATGTTCCTGTGATTGGAAAAGTCAGGAGAGTGCAAAGGTACCGTTTTCTATCAGTTGGCAAGGTGCGCACACAATCCCAGTGTTGTACAGCTTGCTTCTTCACCTTCCCGAAGCTGCCGCTCTCGCCGGCTGCCGGAGCCCAAGAAGCGGCTTCTTCGCGCAAAGACGATTGTGCCGCTCACAGTGCTCTCCTTAGCGCGGCTTCTGCCGAAAGACGCCCGGCAGCGGCTCTTACCTCCGGAGAGCATCCTACCTTCCTCTTTAGCTCCTCTTCTCATCTACACCTCGGCAACAAGCTTTTCCACTATGTCTGGCTAGGAAAAACTGTGCCAGCACAGAAAACATCTCCAAGTTGCACGGATGTCTGCCAAGTGTTTGGCAGGAAGAAAAGAAAAGTTGTCCAAAACAGCTTCCAATCGAATGTTCCTGTGATTGGAAAAGTCAGGAGAGTGCAAAGGTACTGTTTTCTATCAGTTGGCAAGGTGCGCACACAATCCCAGTGTTGTACAGCTTGCTTCTTCACCTTCCCGAAGCTGCCGCTCTCGCCGGCTGCCGGAGCCTAAGAAGCGGCTTCTTCGCGCAAAGACGATTGTGCCGCTCACAGTGCTCTCCTTAGCGCGGCTTCTGCCGAAAGACGCCCGGCAGCGGCTCTTACCTCCGGAGAGCATCCTACCTTCCTCTTTAGCTCCTCTTCTCATCTACACCTCGGCAACAAGCTTTTCCACTATGTCTGGCTAGGAAAAACTGTGCCAGCACAGAAAACATCTCCCCTCGTGTTCTAGAAGTTGCACGGATGTCTGCCAAGTGTTTGGCAGGAAGAAAAGAAAAGTTGTCCAAAACAGCTTCCAATCGAATGTTCCTGTGATTGGAAAAGTCAGGAGAGTGCAAAGGTACTGTTTTCTATCAGTTGGCAAGGTGCGCACACAATCCCAGTGTTGTACAGCTTGCTTCTTCACCTTCCCGAAGCTGCCGCTCTCGCCGGCTGCCGGAGCCCAAGAAGCGGCTTCTTCGCGCAAAGACGATTGTGCCGCTCACAGTGCTCTCCTTAGCGCGGCTTCTGCCGAAAGACGCCCGGCAGCGGCTCTTACCTCCGGAGAGCATCCTACCTTCCTCTTTAGCTCCTCTTCTCATCTACACCTCGGCAACAAGCTTTTCCACTATGTCTGGCTAGGAAAAACTGTGCCAGCACAGAAAACATCTCCCCTCGTGTTCTAGAAGTTGCACGGATGTCTGCCAAGTGTTTGGCAGGAAGAAAAGAAAAGTTGTCCAAAACAGCTTCCAATCGAATGTTCCTGTGATTGGAAAAGTCAGGAGAGTGCAAAGGTACTGTTTTCTATCAGTTGGCAAGGTGCGCACACAATCCCAGTGTTGTACAGCTTGCTTCTTCACCTTCCCGAAGCTGCCGCTCTCGCCGGCTGCCGGAGCCCAAGAAGCGGCTTCTTCGCGCAAAGACGATTGTGCCGCTCACAGTGCTCTCCTTAGCGCGGCTTCTGCCGAAAGACGCCCGGCAGCGGCTCTTACCTCCGGAGAGCATCCTACCTTCCTCTTTAGCTCCTCTTCTCATCTACACCTCGGCAACAAGCTTTTCCACTATGTCTGGCTAGGAAAAACTGTGCCAGCACAGAAAACATCTCCCATCGTGTTCTAGAAGTTGCACGGATGTCTGCCAAGTGTTTGGCAGGAAGAAAAGAAAAGTTGCCCAAAACAGCTTCCAATCGAATGTTCCTGTGATTGGAAAAGTCAGGAGAGTGCAAAGGTACTGTTTTCTATCAGTTGGCAAGGTGCGCACACAATCCCAGTGTTGTACAGCTTGCTTCTTCACCTTCCCGAAGCTGCCGCTCTCGCCGGCTGCCGGAGCCCAAGAAGCGGCTTCTTCGCGCAAAGACGATTGTGCCGCTCACAGTGCTCTCCTTAGCGCGGCTTCTGCCGAAAGACGCCCGGCAGCGGCTCTTACCTCCGGAGAGCATCCTACCTTCCTCTTTAGCTCCTCTTCTCATCTACACCTCGGCAACAAGCTTTTCCACTATGTCTGGCTAGGAAAAACTGTGCCAGCACAGAAAACATCTCCCATCGTGTTCTAGAAGTTGCACGGATGTCTGCCAAGTGTTTGGCAGGAAGAAAAGAAAAGTTGTCCAAAACAGCTTCCAATCGAATGTTCCTGTGATTGGAAAAGTCAGGAGAGTGCAAAGGTACTGTTTCCTATCAGTTGGCAAGGTGCGCACACAATCCCAGTGTTGTACAGCTTGCTTCTTCACCTTCCCGAAGCTGCCGCTCTCGCCGGCTGCCGGAGCCCAAGAAGCGGCTTCTTCGCGCAAAGACGATTGTGCCGCTCACAGTGCTCTCCTTAGCGCGGCTTCTGCCGAAAGACGCCCGGCAGCGGCTCTTACCTCCGGAGAGCATCCTACCTTCCTCTTTAGCTCCTCTTCTCATCTACACCTCGGCAACAAGCTTTTCCACTATGTCTGGCTAGGAAAAACTGTGCCAGCACAGAAAACATCTCCCTCGTGTTCTAGAAGTTGCACGGATGTCTGCCAAGTGTTTGGCAGGAAGAAAAGAAAAGTTGTCCAAAACAGCTTCCAATCGAATGTTCCTGTGATTGGAAAAGTCAGGAGAGTGCAAAGGTACTGTTTTCTATCAGTTGGCAAGGTGCGCACACAATCCCAGTGTTGTACAGCTTGCTTCTTCACCTTCCCGAAGCTGCCGCTCTCGCCGGCTGCCGGAGCCCAAGAAGCGGCTTCTTCGCGCAAAGACGATTGTGCCGCTCACAGCGCTCTCCTTAGCGCGGCTTCTGCCGAAAGACGCCCGGCAGCGGCTCTTACCTCCGGAGAGCATCCTACCTTCCTCTTTAGCTCCTCTTCTCATCTACACCTCGGCAACAAGCTTTTCCACTATGTCTGGCTAGGAAAAACTGTGCCAGCACAGAAAACATCTCCCATCGTGTTCTAGAAGTTGCACGGATGTCTGCCAAGTGTTTGGCAGGAAGAAAAGAAAAGTTGTCCAAAACAGCTTCCAATCGAATGTTCCTGTGATTGGAAAAGTCAGGAGAGTGCAAAGGTACTGTTTTCTATCAGTTGGCAAGGTGCGCACACAATCCCAGTGTTGTACAGCTTGCTTCTTCACCTTCCCGAAGCTGCCGCTCTCGCCGGCTGCCGGAGCCCAAGAAGCGGCTTCTTCGCGCAAAGACGATTGTGCCGCTCACAGTGCTCTCCTTAGCGCGGCTTCTGCCGAAAGACGCCCGGCAGCGGCTCTTACCTCCGGAGAGCATCCTACCTTCCTCTTTAGCTCCTCTTCTCATCTACACCTCGGCAACAAGCTTTTCCACTATGTCTGGCTAGGAAAAACTGTGCCAGCACAGAAAACATCTCCCATCGTGTTCTAGAAGTTGCACGGATGTCTGCCAAGTGTTTGGCAGGAAGAAAAGAAAAGTTGTCCAAAACAGCTTCCAATCGAATGTTCCTGTGATTGGAAAAGTCAGGAGAGTGCAAAGGTACTGTTTTCTATCAGTTGGCAAGGTGCGCACACAATCCCAGTGTTGTACAGCTTGCTTCTTCACCTTCCCGAAGCTGCCGCTCTCGCCGGCTGCCGGAGCCCAAGAAGCGGCTTCTTCGCGCAAAGACGATTGTGCCGCTCACAGTGCTCTCCTTAGCGCGGCTTCTGCCGAAAGACGCCCGGCAGCGGCTCTTACCTCCGGAGAGCATCCTACCTTCCTCTTTAGCTCCTCTTCTCATCTACACCTCGGCAACAAGCTTTTCCACTATGTCTGGCTAGGAAAAACTGTGCCAGCACAGAAAACATCTCCCCTCGTGTTCTAGAAGTTGCACGGATGTCTGCCAAGTGTTTGGCAGGAAGAAAAGAAAAGTTGTCCAAAACAGCTTCCAATCGAATGTTCCTGTGATTGGAAAAGTCAGGAGAGTGCAAAGGTACTGTTTTCTATCAGTTGGCAAGGTGCGCACACAATCCCAGTGTTGTACAGCTTGCTTCTTCACCTTCCCGAAGCTGCCGCTCTCGCCGGCTGCCGGAGCCCAAGAAGCGGCTTCTTCGCGCAAAGACGATTGTGCCGCTCACAGTGCTCTCCTTAGCGCGGCTTCTGCCGAAAGACGCCCGGCAGCGGCTCTTACCTCCGGAGAGCATCCTACCTTCCTCTTTAGCTCCTCTTCTCATCTACACCTCGGCAACAAGCTTTTCCACTATGTCTGGCTAGGAAAAACTGTGCCAGCACAGAAAACATCTCCCATCGTGTTCTAGAAGTTGCACGGATGTCTGCCAAGTGTTTGGCAGGAAGAAAAGAAAAGTTGTCCAAAACAGCTTCCAATCGAATGTTCCTGTGATTGGAAAAGTCAGGAGAGTGCAAAGGTACTGTTTTCTATCAGTTGGCAAGGTGCGCACACAATCCCAGTGTTGTACAGCTTGCTTCTTCACCTTCCCGAAGCTGCCGCTCTCGCCGGCTGCCGGAGCCCAAGAAGCGGCTTCTTCGCGCAAAGACGATTGTGCCGCTCACAGTGCTCTCCTTAGCGCGGCTTCTGCCGAAAGACGCCCGGCAGCGGCTCTTACCTCCGGAGAGCATCCTACCTTCCTCTTTAGCTCCTCTTCTCATCTACACCTCGGCAACAAGCTTTTCCACTATGTCTGGCTAGGAAAAACTGTGCCAGCACAGAAAACATCTCCCCTCGTGTTCTAGAAGTTGCACGGATGTCTGCCAAGTGTTTGGCAGGAAGAAAAGAAAAATTGTCCAAAACAGCTTCCAATCGAATGTTCCTGTGATTGGAAAAGTCAGGAGAGTGCAAAGGTACTGTTTTCTATCAGTTGGCAAGGTGCGCACACAATCCCAGTGTTGTACAGCTTGCTTCTTCACCTTCCCGAAGCTGCCGCTCTCGCCGGCTGCCGGAGCCCAAGAAGCGGCTTCTTCGCGCAAAGACGATTGTGCCGCTCACAGTGCTCTCCTTAGCGCGGCTTCTGCCGAAAGACGCCCGGCAGCGGCTCTTACCTCCGGAGAGCATCCTACCTTCCTCTTTAGCTCCTCTTCTCATCTACACCTCGGCAACAAGCTTTTCCACTATGTCTGGCTAGGAAAAACTGTGCCAGCACAGAAAACATCTCCCCTCGTGTTCTAGAAGTTGCACGGATGTCTGCCAAGTGTTTGGCAGGAAGAAAAGAAAAGTTGTCCAAAACAGCTTCCAATCGAATGTTCCTGTGATTGGAAAAGTCAGGAGAGTGCAAAGGTACTGTTTTCTATCAGTTGGCAAGGTGCGCACACAATCCCAGTGTTGTACAGCTTGCTTCTTCACCTTCCCGAAGCTGCCGCTCTCGCCGGCTGCCGGAGCCCAAGAAGCGGCTTCTTCGCGCAAAGACGATTGTGCCGCTCACAGTGCTCTCCTTAGCGCGGCTTCTGCCGAAAGACGCCCGGCAGCGGCTCTTACCTCCGGAGAGCATCCTACCTTCCTCTTTAGCTCCTCTTCTCATCTACACCTCGGCAACAAGCTTTTCCACTATGTCTGGCTAGGAAAAACTGTGCCAGCACAGAAAACATCTCCCCTCGTGTTCTAGAAGTTGCACGGATGTCTGCCAAGTGTTTGGCAGGAAGAAAAGAAAAGTTGTCCAAAACAGCTTCCAATCGAATGTTCCTGTGATTGGAAAAGTCAGGAGAGTGCAAAGGTACTGTTTTCTATCAGTTGGCAAGGTGCGCACACAATCCCAGTGTTGTACAGCTTGCTTCTTCACCTTCCCGAAGCTGCCGCTCTCGCCGGCTGCCGGAGCCCAAGAAGCGGCTTCTTCGCGCAAAGACGATTGTGCCGCTCACAGTGCTCTCCTTAGCGCGGCTTCTGCCGAAAGACGCCCGGCAGCGGCTCTTACCTCCGGAGAGCATCCTACCTTCCTCTTTAGCTCCTCTTCTCATCTACACCTCGGCAACAAGCTTTTCCACTATGTCTGGCTAGGAAAAACTGTGCCAGCACAGAAAACATCTCCCTCGTGTTCTAGAAGTTGCACGGATGTCTGCCAAGTGTTTGGCAGGAAGAAAAGAAAAGTTGTCCAAAACAGCTTCCAATCGAATGTTCCTGTGATTGGAAAAGTCAGGAGAGTGCAAAGGTACTGTTTTCTATCAGTTGGCAAGGTGCGCACACAATCCCAGTGTTGTACAGCTTGCTTCTTCACCTTCCCGAAGCTGCCGCTCTCGCCGGCTGCCGGAGCCCAAGAAGCGGCTTCTTCGCGCAAAGACGATTGTGCCGCTCACAGTGCTCTCCTTAGCGCGGCTTCTGCCGAAAGACGCCCGGCAGCGGCTCTTACCTCCGGAGAGCATCCTACCTTCCTCTTTAGCTCCTCTTCTCATCTACACCTCGGCAACAAGCTTTTCCACTATGTCTGGCTAGGAAAAACTGTGCCAGCACAGAAAACATCTCCCATCGTGTTCTAGAAGTTGCACGGATGTCTGCCAAGTGTTTGGCAGGAAGAAAAGAAAAGTTGTCCAAAACAGCTTCCAATCGAATGTTCCTGTGATTGGAAAAGTCAGGAGAGTGCAAAGGTACTGTTTTCTATCAGTTGGCAAGGTGCGCACACAATCCCAGTGTTGTACAGCTTGCTTCTTCACCTTCCCGAAGCTGCCGCTCTCGCCGGCTGCCGGAGCCCAAGAAGCGGCTTCTTCGCGCAAAGACGATTGTGCCGCTCACAGTGCTCTCCTTAGCGCGGCTTCTGCCGAAAGACGCCCGGCAGCGGCTCTTACCTCCGGAGAGCATCCTACCTTCCTCTTTAGCTCCTCTTCTCATCTACACCTCGGCAACAAGCTTTTCCACTATGTCTGGCTAGGAAAAACTGTGCCAGCACAGAAAACATCTCCCATCGTGTTCTAGAAGTTGCACGGATGTCTGCCAAGTGTTTGGCAGGAAGAAAAGAAAAGTTGTCCAAAACAGCTTCCAATCGAATGTTCCTGTGATTGGAAAAGTCAGGAGAGTGCAAAGGTACTGTTTTCTATCAGTTGGCAAGGTGCGCACACAATCCCAGTGTTGTACAGCTTGCTTCTTCACCTTCCCGAAGCTGCCG
The DNA here is from genome assembly GCF_035770615.1 of Melospiza melodia melodia. Classification (NCBI taxonomy): domain Eukaryota; kingdom Metazoa; phylum Chordata; class Aves; order Passeriformes; family Passerellidae; genus Melospiza; species Melospiza melodia. The sequence goes on from NW_026948596.1 coordinate 86,349, forward strand.
CTCTCGCCGGCTGCCGGAGCCCAAGAAGCGGCTTCTTCGCGCAAAGACGATTGTGCCGCTCACAGTGCTCTCCTTAGCGCGGCTTCTGCCGAAAGACGCCCGGCAGCGGCTCTTACCTCCGGAGAGCATCCTACCTTCCTCTTTAGCTCCTCTTCTCATCTACACCTCGGCAACAAGCTTTTCCACTATGTCTGGCTAGGAAAAACTGTGCCAGCACAGAAAACATCTCCCATCGTGTTCTAGAAGTTGCACGGATGTCTGCCAAGTGTTTGGCAGGAAGAAAAGAAAAGTTGTCCAAAACAGCTTCCAATCGAATGTTCCTGTGATTGGAAAAGTCAGGAGAGTGCAAAGGTACTGTTTTCTATCAGTTGGCAAGGTGCGCACACAATCCCAGTGTTGTACAGCTTGCTTCTTCACCTTCCCGAAGCTGCCGCTCTCGCCGGCTGCCGGAGCCCAAGAAGCGGCTTCTTCGCGCAAAGACGATTGTGCCGCTCACAGTGCTCTCCTTAGCGCGGCTTCTGCCGAAAGACTCCCGGCAGCGGCTCTTACCTCCGGAGAGCATCCTACCTTCCTCTTTAGCTCCTCTTCTCATCTACACCTCGGCAACAAGCTTTTCCACTATGTCTGGCTAGGAAAAACTGTGCCAGCACAGAAAACATCTCCCATCGTGTTCTAGAAGTTGCACGGATGTCTGCCAAGTGTTTGGCAGGAGAAAAGAAAAGTTGTCCAAAACAGCTTCCAATCGAATGTTCCTGTGATTGGAAAAGTCAGGAGAGTGCAAAGGTACTGTTTTCTATCAGTTGGCAAGGTGCGCACACAATCCCAGTGTTGTACAGCTTGCTTCTTCACCTTCCCGAAGCTGCCGCTCTCGCCGGCTGCCGGAGCCCAAGAAGCGGCTTCTTCGCGCAAAGACGATTGTGCCGCTCACAGTGCTCTCCTTAGCGCGGCTTCTGCCGAAAGACGCCCGGCAGCGGCTCTTACCTCCGGAGAGCATCCTACCTTCCTCTTTAGCTCCTCTTCTCATCTACACCTCGGCAACAAGCTTTTCCACTATGTCTGGCTAGGAAAAACTGTGCCAGCACAGAAAACATCTCCCATCGTGTTCTAGAAGTTGCACGGATGTCTGCCAAGTGTTTGGCAGGAAGAAAAGAAAAGTTGCCCAAAACAGCTTCCAATCGAATGTTCCTGTGATTGGAAAAGTCAGGAGAGTGCAAAGGTACTGTTTTCTATCAGTTGGCAAGGTGCGCACACAATCCCAGTGTTGTACAGCTTGCTTCTTCACCTTCCCGAAGCTGCCGCTCTCGCCGGCTGCCGGAGCCCAAGAAGCGGCTTCTTCGCGCAAAGACGATTGTGCCGCTCACAGTGCTCTCCTTAGCGCGGCTTCTGCCGAAAGACGCCCGGCAGCGGCTCTTACCTCCGGAGAGCATCCTACCTTCCTCTTTAGCTCCTCTTCTCATCTACACCTCGGCAACAAGCTTTTCCACTATGTCTGGCTAGGAAAAACTGTGCCAGCACAGAAAACATCTCCCATCGTGTTCTAGAAGTTGCACGGATGTCTGCCAAGTGTTTGGCAGGAAGAAAAGAAAAGTTGCCCAAAACAGCTTCCAATCGAATGTTCCTGTGATTGGAAAAGTCAGGAGAGTGCAAAGGTACTGTTTTCTATCAGTTGGCAAGGTGCGCACACAATCCCAGTGTTGTACAGCTTGCTTCTTCACCTTCCCGAAGCTGCCGCTCTCGCCGGCTGCCGGAGCCCAAGAAGCGGCTTCTTCGCGCAAAGACGATTGTGCCGCTCACAGTGCTCTCCTTAGCGCGGCTTCTGCCGAAAGACGCCCGGCAGCGGCTCTTACCTCCGGAGAGCATCCTACCTTCCTCTTTAGCTCCTCTTCTCATCTACACCTCGGCAACAAGCTTTTCACTATGTCTGGCTAGGAAAAACTGTGCCAGCACAGAAAACATCTCCCATCGTGTTCTAGAAGTTGCACGGATGTCTGCCAAGTGTTTGGCAGGAAGAAAAGAAAAGTTGCCCAAAACAGCTTCCAATCGAATGTTCCTGTGATTGGAAAAGTCAGGAGAGTGCAAAGGTACTGTTTTCTATCAGTTGGCAAGGTGCGCACACAATCCCAGTGTTGTACAGCTTGCTTCTTCACCTTCCCGAAGCTGCCGCTCTCGCCGGCTGCCGGAGCCCAAGAAGCGGCTTCTTCGCGCAAAGACGATTGTGCCGCTCACAGTGCTCTCCTTAGCGCGGCTTCTGCCGAAAGACGCCCGGCAGCGGCTCTTACCTCCGGAGAGCATCCTACCTTCCTCTTTAGCTCCTCTTCTCATCTACACCTCGGCAACAAGCTTTTCCACTATGTCTGGCTAGGAAAAACTGTGCCAGCACAGAAAACATCTCCCATCGTGTTCTAGAAGTTGCACGGATGTCTGCCAAGTGTTTGGCAGGAAGAAAAGAAAAGTTGCCCAAAACAGCTTCCAATCGAATGTTCCTGTGATTGGAAAAGTCAGGAGAGTGCAAAGGTACTGTTTTCTATCAGTTGGCAAGGTGCGCACACAATCCCAGTGTTGTACAGCTTGCTTCTTCACCTTCCCGAAGCTGCCGCTCTCGCCGGCTGCCGGAGCCCAAGAAGCGGCTTCTTCGCGCAAAGACGATTGTGCCGCTCACAGTGCTCTCCTTAGCGCGGCTTCTGCCGAAAGACGCCCGGCAGCGGCTCTTACCTCCGGAGAGCATCCTACCTTCCTCTTTAGCTCCTCTTCTCATCTACACCTCGGCAACAAGCTTTTCCACTATGTCTGGCTAGGAAAAACTGTGCCAGCACAGAAAACATCTCCCCTCGTGTTCTAGAAGTTGCACGGATGTCTGCCAAGTGTTTGGCAGGAAGAAAAGAAAAGTTGCCCAAAACAGCTTCCAATCGAATGTTCCTGTGATTGGAAAAGTCAGGAGAGTGCAAAGGTACTGTTTTCTATCAGTTGGCAAGGTGCGCACACAATCCCAGTGTTGTACAGCTTGCTTCTTCACCTTCCCGAAGCTGCCGCTCTCGCCGGCTGCCGGAGCCCAAGAAGCGGCTTCTTCGCGCAAAGACGATTGTGCCGCTCACAGTGCTCTCCTTAGCGCGGCTTCTGCCGAAAGACGCCCGGCAGCGGCTCTTACCTCCGGAGAGCATCCTACCTTCCTCTTTAGCTCCTCTTCTCATCTACACCTCGGCAACAAGCTTTTCCACTATGTCTGGCTAGGAAAAACTGTGCCAGCACAGAAAACATCTCCCCTCGTGTTCTAGAAGTTGCACGGATGTCTGCCAAGTGTTTGGCAGGAAGAAAAGAAAAGTTGTCCAAAACAGCTTCCAATCGAATGTTCCTGTGATTGGAAAAGTCAGGAGAGTGCAAAGGTACTGTTTTCTATCAGTTGGCAAGGTGCGCACACAATCCCAGTGTTGTACAGCTTGCTTCTTCACCTTCCCGAAGCTTGCCGCTCTCGCCGGCTGCCGGAGCCCAAGAAGCGGCTTCTTCGCGCAAAGACGATTGTGCCGCTCACAGTGCTCTCCTTAGCGCGGCTTCTGCCGAAAGACGCCCGGCAGCGGCTCTTACCTCCGGAGAGCATCCTACCTTCCTCTTTAGCTCCTCTTCTCATCTACACCTCGGCAACAAGCTTTTCCACTATGTCTGGCTAGGAAAAACTGTGCCAGCACAGAAAACATCTCCCCTCGTGTTCTAGAAGTTGCACGGATGTCTGCCAAGTGTTTGGCAGGAAGAAAAGAAAAGTTGTCCAAAACAGCTTCCAATCGAATGTTCCTGTGATTGGAAAAGTCAGGAGAGTGCAAAGGTACTGTTTTCTATCAGTTGGCAAGGTGCGCACACAATCCCAGTGTTGTACAGCTTGCTTCTTCACCTTCCCGAAGCTGCCGCTCTCGCCGGCTGCCGGAGCCCAAGAAGCGGCTTCTTCGCGCAAAGACGATTGTGCCGCTCACAGTGCTCTCCTTAGCGCGGCTTCTGCCGAAAGACGCCCGGCAGCGGCTCTTACCTCCGGAGAGCATCCTACCTTCCTCTTTAGCTCCTCTTCTCATCTACACCTCGGCAACAAGCTTTTCCACTATGTCTGGCTAGGAAAAACTGTGCCAGCACAGAAAACATCTCCCCTCGTGTTCTAGAAGTTGCACGGATGTCTGCCAAGTGTTTGGCAGGAAGAAAAGAAAAGTTGTCCAAAACAGCTTCCAATCGAATGTTCCTGTGATTGGAAAAGTCAGGAGAGTGCAAAGGTACTGTTTTCTATCAGTTGGCAAGGTGCGCACACAATCCCAGTGTTGTACAGCTTGCTTCTTCACCTTCCCGAAGCTGCCGCTCTCGCCGGCTGCCGGAGCCCAAGAAGCGGCTTCTTCGCGCAAAGACGATTGTGCCGCTCACAGTGCTCTCCTTAGCGCGGCTTCTGCCGAAAGACGCCCGGCAGCGGCTCTTACCTCCGGAGAGCATCCTACCTTCCTCTTTAGCTCCTCTTCTCATCTACACCTCGGCAACAAGCTTTTCCACTATGTCTGGCTAGGAAAAACTGTGCCAGCACAGAAAACATCTCCCCTCGTGTTCTAGAAGTTGCACGGATGTCTGCCAAGTGTTTGGCAGGAAGAAAAGAAAAGTTGTCCAAAACAGCTTCCAATCGAATGTTCCTGTGATTGGAAAAGTCAGGAGAGTGCAAAGGTACTGTTTTCTATCAGTTGGCAAGGTGCGCACACAATCCCAGTGTTGTACAGCTTGCTTCTTCACCTTCCCGAAGCTGCCGCTCTCGCCGGCTGCCGGAGCCCAAGAAGCGGCTTCTTCGCGCAAAGACGATTGTGCCGCTCACAGTGCTCTCCTTAGCGCGGCTTCTGCCGAAAGACGCCCGGCAGCGGCTCTTACCTCCGGAGAGCATCCTACCTTCCTCTTTAGCTCCTCTTCTCATCTACACCTCGGCAACAAGCTTTTCCACTATGTCTGGCTAGGAAAAACTGTGCCAGCACAGAAAACATCTCCCATCGTGTTCTAGAAGTTGCACGGATGTCTGCCAAGTGTTTGGCAGGAAGAAAAGAAAAGTTGTCCAAAACAGCTTCCAATCGAATGTTCCTGTGATTGGAAAAGTCAGGAGAGTGCAAAGGTACTGTTTTCTATCAGTTGGCAAGGTGCGCACACAATCCCAGTGTTGTACAGCTTGCTTCTTCACCTTCCCGAAGCTGCCGCTCTCGCCGGCTGCCGGAGCCCAAGAAGCGGCTTCTTCGCGCAAAGACGATTGTGCCGCTCACAGTGCTCTCCTTAGCGCGGCTTCTGCCGAAAGACGCCCGGCAGCGGCTCTTACCTCCGGAGAGCATCCTACCTTCCTCTTTAGCTCCTCTTCTCATCTACACCTCGGCAACAAGCTTTTCCACTATGTCTGGCTAGGAAAAACTGTGCCAGCACAGAAAACATCTCCCATCGTGTTCTAGAAGTTGCACGGATGTCTGCCAAGTGTTTGGCAGGAAGAAAAGAAAAGTTGTCCAAAACAGCTTCCAATCGAATGTTCCTGTGATTGGAAAAGTCAGGAGAGTGCAAAGGTACTGTTTTCTATCAGTTGGCAAGGTGCGCACACAATCCCAGTGTTGTACAGCTTGCTTCTTCACCTTCCCGAAGCTGCCGCTCTCGCCGGCTGCCGGAGCCCAAGAAGCGGCTTCTTCGCGCAAAGACGATTGTGCCGCTCACAGTGCTCTCCTTAGCGCGGCTTCTGCCGAAAGACGCCCGGCAGCGGCTCTTACCTCCGGAGAGCATCCTACCTTCCTCTTTAGCTCCTCTTCTCATCTACACCTCGGCAACAAGCTTTTCCACTATGTCTGGCTAGGAAAAACTGTGCCAGCACAGAAAACATCTCCCATCGTGTTCTAGAAGTTGCACGGATGTCTGCCAAGTGTTTGGCAGGAAGAAAAGAAAAGTTGTCCAAAACAGCTTCCAATCGAATGTTCCTGTGATTGGAAAAGTCAGGAGAGTGCAAAGGTACTGTTTTCTATCAGTTGGCAAGGTGCGCACACAATCCCAGTGTTGTACAGCTTGCTTCTTCACCTTCCCGAAGCTGCCGCTCTCGCCGGCTGCCGGAGCCCAAGAAGCGGCTTCTTCGCGCAAAGACGATTGTGCCGCTCACAGTGCTCTCCTTAGCGCGGCTTCTGCCGAAAGACTCCCGGCAGCGGCTCTTACCTCCGGAGAGCATCCTACCTTCCTCTTTAGCTCCTCTTCTCATCTACACCTCGGCAACAAGCTTTTCCACTATGTCTGGCTAGGAAAAACTGTGCCAGCACAGAAAACATCTCCCATCGTGTTCTAGAAGTTGCACGGATGTCTGCCAAGTGTTTGGCAGGAAGAAAAGAAAAGTTGTCCAAAACAGCTTCCAATCGAATGTTCCTGTGATTGGAAAAGTCAGGAGAGTGCAAAGGTACTGTTTTCTATCAGTTGGCAAGGTGCGCACACAATCCCAGTGTTGTACAGCTTGCTTCTTCACCTTCCCGAAGCTGCCGCTCTCGCCGGCTGCCGGAGCCCAAGAAGCGGCTTCTTCGCGCAAAGACGATTGTGCCGCTCACAGTGCTCTCCTTAGCGCGGCTTCTGCCGAAAGACGCCCGGCAGCGGCTCTTACCTCCGGAGAGCATCCTACCTTCCTCTTTAGCTCCTCTTCTCATCTACACCTCGGCAACAAGCTTTTCCACTATGTCTGGCTAGGAAAAACTGTGCCAGCACAGAAAACATCTCCCATCGTGTTCTAGAAGTTGCACGGATGTCTGCCAAGTGTTTGGCAGGAAGAAAAGAAAAGTTGCCCAAAACAGCTTCCAATCGAATGTTCCTGTGATTGGAAAAGTCAGGAGAGTGCAAAGGTACTGTTTTCTATCAGTTGGCAAGGTGCGCACACAATCCCAGTGTTGTACAGCTTGCTTCTTCACCTTCCCGAAGCTGCCGCTCTCGCCGGCTGCCGGAGCCCAAGAAGCGGCTTCTTCGCGCAAAGACGATTGTGCCGCTCACAGTGCTCTCCTTAGCGCGGCTTCTGCCGAAAGACGCCCGGCAGCGGCTCTTACCTCCGGAGAGCATCCTACCTTCCTCTTTAGCTCCTCTTCTCATCTACACCTCGGCAACAAGCTTTTCCACTATGTCTGGCTAGGAAAAACTGTGCCAGCACAGAAAACATCTCCCATCGTGTTCTAGAAGTTGCACGGATGTCTGCCAAGTGTTTGGCAGGAAGAAAAGAAAAGTTGCCCAAAACAGCTTCCAATCGAATGTTCCTGTGATTGGAAAAGTCAGGAGAGTGCAAAGGTACTGTTTTCTATCAGTTGGCAAGGTGCGCACACAATCCCAGTGTTGTACAGCTTGCTTCTTCACCTTCCCGAAGCTGCCGCTCTCGCCGGCTGCCGGAGCCCAAGAAGCGGCTTCTTCGCGCAAAGACGATTGTGCCGCTCACAGTGCTCTCCTTAGCGCGGCTTCTGCCGAAAGACGCCCGGCAGCGGCTCTTACCTCCGGAGAGCATCCTACCTTCCTCTTTAGCTCCTCTTCTCATCTACACCTCGGCAACAAGCTTTTCCACTATGTCTGGCTAGGAAAAACTGTGCCAGCACAGAAAACATCTCCCATCGTGTTCTAGAAGTTGCACGGATGTCTGCCAAGTGTTTGGCAGGAAGAAAAGAAAAGTTGCCCAAAACAGCTTCCAATCGAATGTTCCTGTGATTGGAAAAGTCAGGAGAGTGCAAAGGTACTGTTTTCTATCAGTTGGCAAGGTGCGCACACAATCCCAGTGTTGTACAGCTTGCTTCTTCACCTTCCCGAAGCTGCCGCTCTCGCCGGCTGCCGGAGCCCAAGAAGCGGCTTCTTCGCGCAAAGACGATTGTGCCGCTCACAGTGCTCTCCTTAGCGCGGCTTCTGCCGAAAGACGCCCGGCAGCGGCTCTTACCTCCGGAGAGCATCCTACCTTCCTCTTTAGCTCCTCTTCTCATCTACACCTCGGCAACAAGCTTTTCCACTATGTCTGGCTAGGAAAAACTGTGCCAGCACAGAAAACATCTCCCATCGTGTTCTAGAAGTTGCACGGATGTCTGCCAAGTGTTTGGCAGGAAGAAAAGAAAAGTTGCCCAAAACAGCTTCCAATCGAATGTTCCTGTGATTGGAAAAGTCAGGAGAGTGCAAAGGTACTGTTTTCTATCAGTTGGCAAGGTGCGCACACAATCCCAGTGTTGTACAGCTTGCTTCTTCACCTTCCCGAAGCTGCCGCTCTCGCCGGCTGCCGGAGCCCAAGAAGCGGCTTCTTCGCGCAAAGACGATTGTGCCGCTCACAGTGCTCTCCTTAGCGCGGCTTCTGCCGAAAGACGCCCGGCAGCGGCTCTTACCTCCGGAGAGCATCCTACCTTCCTCTTTAGCTCCTCTTCTCATCTACACCTCGGCAACAAGCTTTTCCACTATGTCTGGCTAGGAAAAACTGTGCCAGCACAGAAAACATCTCCCCTCGTGTTCTAGAAGTTGCACGGATGTCTGCCAAGTGTTTGGCAGGAAGAAAAGAAAAGTTGCCCAAAACAGCTTCCAATCGAATGTTCCTGTGATTGGAAAAGTCAGGAGAGTGCAAAGGTACTGTTTTCTATCAGTTGGCAAGGTGCGCACACAATCCCAGTGTTGTACAGCTTGCTTCTTCACCTTCCCGAAGCTGCCGCTCTCGCCGGCTGCCGGAGCCCAAGAAGCGGCTTCTTCGCGCAAAGACGATTGTGCCGCTCACAGTGCTCTCCTTAGCGCGGCTTCTGCCGAAAGACGCCCGGCAGCGGCTCTTACCTCCGGAGAGCATCCTACCTTCCTCTTTAGCTCCTCTTCTCATCTACACCTCGGCAACAAGCTTTTCCACTATGTCTGGCTAGGAAAAACTGTGCCAGCACAGAAAACATCTCCCCTCGTGTTCTAGAAGTTGCACGGATGTCTGCCAAGTGTTTGGCAGGAAGAAAAGAAAAGTTGCCCAAAACAGCTTCCAATCGAATGTTCCTGTGATTGGAAAAGTCAGGAGAGTGCAAAGGTACTGTTTTCTATCAGTTGGCAAGGTGCGCACACAATCCCAGTGTTGTACAGCTTGCTTCTTCACCTTCCCGAAGCTGCCGCTCTCGCCGGCTGCCGGAGCCCAAGAAGCGGCTTCTTCGCGCAAAGACGATTGTGCCGCTCACAGTGCTCTCCTTAGCGCGGCTTCTGCCGAAAGACGCCCGGCAGCGGCTCTTACCTCCGGAGAGCATCCTACCTTCCTCTTTAGCTCCTCTTCTCATCTACACCTCGGCAACAAGCTTTTCCACTATGTCTGGCTAGGAAAAACTGTGCCAGCACAGAAAACATCTCCCCTCGTGTTCTAGAAGTTGCACGGATGTCTGCCAAGTGTTTGGCAGGAAGAAAAGAAAAGTTGCCAAAACAGCTTCCAATCGAATGTTCCTGTGATTGGAAAAGTCAGGAGAGTGCAAAGGTACTGTTTTCTATCAGTTGGCAAGGTGCGCACACAATCCCAGTGTTGTACAGCTTGCTTCTTCACCTTCCCGAAGCTGCCGCTCTCGCCGGCTGCCGGAGCCCAAGAAGCGGCTTCTTCGCGCAAAGACGATTGTGCCGCTCACAGTGCTCTCCTTAGCGCGGCTTCTGCCGAAAGACGCCCGGCAGCGGCTCTTACCTCCGGAGAGCATCCTACCTTCCTCTTTAGCTCCTCTTCTCATCTACACCTCGGCAACAAGCTTTTCCACTATGTCTGGCTAGGAAAAACTGTGCCAGCACAGAAAACATCTCCCATCGTGTTCTAGAAGTTGCACGGATGTCTGCCAAGTGTTTGGCAGGAAGAAAAGAAAAGTTGCCCAAAACAGCTTCCAATCGAATGTTCCTGTGATTGGAAAAGTCAGGAGAGTGCAAAGGTACTGTTTTCTATCAGTTGGCAAGGTGCGCACACAATCCCAGTGTTGTACAGCTTGCTTCTTCACCTTCCCGAAGCTGCCGCTCTCGCCGGCTGCCGGAGCCCAAGAAGCGGCTTCTTCGCGCAAAGACGATTGTGCCGCTCACAGTGCTCTCCTTAGCGCGGCTTCTGCCGAAAGACGCCCGGCAGCGGCTCTTACCTCCGGAGAGCATCCTACCTTCCTCTTTAGCTCCTCTTCTCATCTACACCTCGGCAACAAGCTTTTCCACTATGTCTGGCTAGGAAAAACTGTGCCAGCACAGAAAACATCTCCCATCGTGTTCTAGAAGTTGCACGGATGTCTGCCAAGTGTTTGGCAGGAAGAAAAGAAAAGTTGCCCAAAACAGCTTCCAATCGAATGTTCCTGTGATTGGAAAAGTCAGGAGAGTGCAAAGGTACTGTTTTCTATCAGTTGGCAAGGTGCGCACACAATCCCAGTGTTGTACAGCTTGCTTCTTCACCTTCCCGAAGCTGCCGCTCTCGCCGGCTGCCGGAGCCCAAGAAGCGGCTTCTTCGCGCAAAGACGATTGTGCCGCTCACAGTGCTCTCCTTAGCGCGGCTTCTGCCGAAAGACGCCCGGCAGCGGCTCTTACCTCCGGAGAGCATCCTACCTTCCTCTTTAGCTCCTCTTCTCATCTACACCTCGGCAACAAGCTTTTCCACTATGTCTGGCTAGGAAAAACTGTGCCAGCACAGAAAACATCTCCCATCGTGTTCTAGAAGTTGCACGGATGTCTGCCAAGTGTTTGGCAGGAAGAAAAGAAAAGTTGCCCAAAACAGCTTCCAATCGAATGTTCCTGTGATTGGAAAAGTCAGGAGAGTGCAAAGGTACTGTTTTCTATCAGTTGGCAAGGTGCGCACACAATCCCAGTGTTGTACAGCTTGCTTCTTCACCTTCCCGAAGCTGCCGCTCTCGCCGGCTGCCGGAGCCCAAGAAGCGGCTTCTTCGCGCAAAGACGATTGTGCCGCTCACAGTGCTCTCCTTAGCGCGGCTTCTGCCGAAAGACGCCCGGCAGCGGCTCTTACCTCCGGAGAGCATCCTACCTTCCTCTTTAGCTCCTCTTCTCATCTACACCTCGGCAACAAGCTTTTCCACTATGTCTGGCTAGGAAAAACTGTGCCAGCACAGAAAACATCTCCCATCGTGTTCTAGAAGTTGCACGGATGTCTGCCAAGTGTTTGGCAGGAAGAAAAGAAAAGTTGTCCAAAACAGCTTCCAATCGAATGTTCCTGTGATTGGAAAAGTCAGGAGAGTGCAAAGGTACTGTTTTCTATCAGTTGGCAAGGTGCGCACACAATCCCAGTGTTGTACAGCTTGCTTCTTCACCTTCCCGAAGCTGCCGCTCTCGCCGGCTGCCGGAGCCCAAGAAGCGGCTTCTTCGCGCAAAGACGATTGTGCCGCTCACAGTGCTCTCCTTAGCGCGGCTTCTGCCGAAAGACGCCCGGCAGCGGCTCTTACCTCCGGAGAGCATCCTACCTTCCTCTTTAGCTCCTCTTCTCATCTACACCTCGGCAACAAGCTTTTCCACTATGTCTGGCTAGGAAAAACTGTGCCAGCACAGAAAACATCTCCCTCGTGTTCTAGAAGTTGCACGGATGTCTGCCAAGTGTTTGGCAGGAAGAAAAGAAAAGTTGTCCAAAACAGCTTCCAATCGAATGTTCCTGTGATTGGAAAAGTCAGGAGAGTGCAAAGGTACTGTTTTCTATCAGTTGGCAAGGTGCGCACACAATCCCAGTGTTGTACAGCTTGCTTCTTCACCTTCCCGAAGCTGCCGCTCTCGCCGGCTGCCGGAGCCCAAGAAGCGGCTTCTTCGCGCAAAGACGATTGTGCCGCTCACAGTGCTCTCCTTAGCGCGGCTTCTGCCGAAAGACGCCCGGCAGCGGCTCTTACCTCCGGAGAGCATCCTACCTTCCTCTTTAGCTCCTCTTCTCATCTACACCTCGGCAACAAGCTTTTCCACTATGTCTGGCTAGGAAAAACTGTGCCAGCACAGAAAACATCTCCCATCGTGTTCTAGAAGTTGCACGGATGTCTGCCAAGTGTTTGGCAGGAAGAAAAGAAAAGTTGTCCAAAACAGCTTCCAATCGAATGTTCCTGTGATTGGAAAAGTCAGGAGAGTGCAAAGGTACTGTTTTCTATCAGTTGGCAAGGTGCGCACACAATCCCAGTGTTGTACAGCTTGCTTCTTCACCTTCCCGAAGCTGCCGCTCTCGCCGGCTGCCGGAGCCCAAGAAGCGGCTTCTTCGCGCAAAGACGATTGTGCCGCTCACAGTGCTCTCCTTAGCGCGGCTTCTGCCGAAAGACGCCCGGCAGCGGCTCTTACCTCCGGAGAGCATCCTACCTTCCTCTTTAGCTCCTCTTCTCATCTACACCTCGGCAACAAGCTTTTCCACTATGTCTGGCTAGGAAAAACTGTGCCAGCACAGAAAACATCTCCCATCGTGTTCTAGAAGTTGCACGGATGTCTGCCAAGTGTTTGGCAGGAAGAAAAGAAAAGTTGTCCAAAACAGCTTCCAATCGAATGTTCCTGTGATTGGAAAAGTCAGGAGAGTGCAAAGGTACTGTTTTCTATCAGTTGGCAAGGTGCGCACACAATCCCAGTGTTGTACAGCTTGCTTCTTCACCTTCCGAAGCTGCCGCTCTCGCCGGCTGCCGGAGCCCAAGAAGCGGCTTCTTCGCGCAAAGACGATTGTGCCGCTCACAGTGCTCTCCTTAGCGCGGCTTCTGCCGAAAGACGCCCGGCAGCGGCTCTTACCTCCGGAGAGCATCCTACCTTCCTCTTTAGCTCCTCTTCTCATCTACACCTCGGCAACAAGCTTTTCCACTATGTCTGGCTAGGAAAAACTGTGCCAGCACAGAAAACATCTCCCCTCGTGTTCTAGAAGTTGCACGGATGTCTGCCAAGTGTTTGGCAGGAAGAAAAGAAAAGTTGTCCAAAACAGCTTCCAATCGAATGTTCCTGTGATTGGAAAAGTCAGGAGAGTGCAAAGGTACTGTTTTCTATCAGTTGGCAAGGTGCGCACACAATCCCAGTGTTGTACAGCTTGCTTCTTCACCTTCCCGAAGCTGCCGCTCTCGCCGGCTGCCGGAGCCCAAGAAGCGGCTTCTTCGCGCAAAGACGATTGTGCCGCTCACAGTGCTCTCCTTAGCGCGGCTTCTGCCGAAAGACGCCCGGCAGCGGCTCTTACCTCCGAGAGAGCATCCTACCTTCCTCTTTAGCTCCTCTTCTCATCTACACCTCGGCAACAAGCTTTTCCACTATGTCTGGCTAGGAAAAACTGTGCCAGCACAGAAAACATCTCCCATCGTGTTCTAGAAGTTGCACGGATGTCTGCCAAGTGTTTGGCAGGAAGAAAAGAAAAGTTGTCCAAAACAGCTTCCAATCGAATGTTCCTGTGATTGGAAAAGTCAGGAGAGTGCAAAGGTACTGTTTTCTATCAGTTGGCAAGGTGCGCACACAATCCCAGTGTTGTACAGCTTGCTTCTTCACCTTCCCGAAGCTGCCGCTCTCGCCGGCTGCCGGAGCCCAAGAAGCGGCTTCTTCGCGCAAAGACGATTGTGCCGCTCACAGTGCTCTCCTTAGCGCGGCTTCTGCCGAAAGACGCCCGGCAGCGGCTCTTA